>NC_061866.1:20123012-20376421 GCF_907164915.1 Impatiens glandulifera | reverse complement strand
TTTACCTAAAAAAATTATAATTTATCTTAGAATATTGAATCGACATTAAGATTGGATATGAAATGCATGCCCTTTTATAAATATATATATATATATATATATATATAATGAAAGCACTTGGATCCATGTGTATTTGATATGAATATGATATAGAAACATATATAAATAAGTTTGAAAATGATTTTAAATTTTATTATGATTTATTTATATTTTTAAAAAATATATAATTTTTTTTTATGTACTCTTTATTTTATTATCTATTATTTAATTTATTCATTATAAAAGTTTATAAAAATTAATCTATTAATTGTTTTTAACAATTTCAGAATCAAAAAATATATAATATTGTTAATCTACTTATTATGGATAATAACTTAAACCTTGTTCGGATTGAGGGTTTTTAAAAACCTGGAGGGAGAGAAAAATAATGATTGGTAATGATTTTAAGGAGGTGGTGATTATTTTTAGTAAAAAAAACTTAAAGTGTATTGATATATAAAAATAAAATAAATAATAATAATTTAAAATAAAGGAAATTTTAATATTTTGGTTAATGAAATAAGTTATATGATTATTGAGAAGTGATTGATTAGAAAATTGATTTTGGTTGATTTTTTTAAAAACTTAAAAAGAAGAAGGTTTTAGGTTATAAAATCTCTAAATACAAACCTTTCATGTGTGTTTGTTTTTTAATATTTTGTTTATTATGTGTTATCTAAAAAATTATAATTATTTATATAATTAATTATTTTTAACAATAATATTATATTATTTTAAATTAATAAATAAAAAGAATGTGAAATATAGATTTAAATTGATCATGTGGCTGTATTTTTGTGGGTAAAAGAAGAAGAATATATATATATATATATATATATATATATATATATATATATATATATATATATATATATTTAATAAAATTTATATACTTATTTGATGATTAAATAATATATATAAAAAAAATAATAAAAAAGGAAAAATGAGAGAAATGAATAAAAAAATTTAAAAAAATGATAAAAAAAACATTAAAATTATAAATTTAAACTTCAGAAGAGATGTAGATTGAAAATTAAATTTAATTTTGATTATAATTTTTTTATTAGTTTATAAGCTGAAACAATATATGTTGTAAGTACAAATATTTGTGATTTTGGGTATGTCTAGTACTAGCAAATTCGGGAAGGGAGATGAGTTATATATCTAGTCGGAGATAGGTGGGGTTAGTGCAATAATTTATTGCATTGGATTCGGGGCCAATATCTAACTGGATCATAGCGTGGATGTGGTTGAGTTTGTATACATGTAGCCTGACTGTATACCTAATTGTATCGGATATGTAATCGGGTTGGTAGTTATTGTCATCTTAAACAAGGCGGTCAAAATCGAGAATTTACGTAAAATCGTTGGCCAATTTTAAATTCGTAAAATTTAGAGTTTACTTAAAATCGTAAAAGTTAATTTGAAAAAAATAATAATTATATATTATTATTATAATTAAGTATTTTATACCTAGCCAATTTTAAAATTTTATATATTTAAATATAAAATAAATAATAAGTAAATAACATTATAAAAAAATTATATTTACAAAATTAATTATATTAATTTGAATAAATAATAATTTATTTTTAATTTTAAATATAAATTTGTATTTTTTAGTGTAAAATTGTATAAAATCGTAAAAAGTAAATTATTTATAAACTTATAAAATCGTAAAATTTTATTATCGTAAATTTAAAATCGTAAGAGTTTACCTATTTAAGAGTTTACTTAAAATCAAACTCGGTATCCTTTTTTAAAATCTTAAAACCGTAAGATTTTAAGAGTTAACTCGAGATTTTAAGAGTATTGATCTTAAGGATTTAACCTTGATGGACTTTTAACATTAAAATGGAATTTTATTTGGTCATTTATAGGGATGGCAACGGGTACTATACCCGTCGATAGTGAAGTACTCATCCCCGAACTCGATTTTTATTTTATTACTTGACCTTGAATCTGACGGGTATCTCTATTTGTGTCTTCATTCTCGATTCGTTGGGTATCCGATTCCCGATGAATACCTATTATCCGATTAAATTTTTATAAAATTTATATGTTTGAAAAATAAAAAAATATAATTTCAATACTAATGATATAAAAAAAAAATATTACTTACACGTATTAGTACTTTCGTTATAGTGGTAAAAAATATAAGAACATTATTGTTATTATAAATAAAAAAGAAACTAAAAAAATAATGTTAAAGAAACATGGGAGGATGATATTGAAGATGGAAAGTGAGAGAGAATGAGTTGAAGATTAAGAACCAGAAGAGAGAAGAGAGAAATATTTTTTTTTTATTAAAACATAGGAAGATAAATAATAATGAATAATAAATATTTTGATTGACGTGAAATATATTTGAGTATAATAAATGATATATATTTATTGTAATAATTATAAGAGAGAAATGTAAATTTTATTTATAATGTTGGACAGAGGTGTGAATTTATTTATTTATTTATTAAGTTGTAAAATTTTATTTATATATATACAAACTTCTCAAAAAGTGATATCTAATTCCATTAGAATTTTGTCGAGCCGTCTTGTCATATCCATATATTTTTATTTATTTTT
Organism: Impatiens glandulifera; assembly: GCF_907164915.1. NCBI lineage: Eukaryota > Viridiplantae > Streptophyta > Magnoliopsida > Ericales > Balsaminaceae > Impatiens > Impatiens glandulifera. The sequence continues at coordinate 20,373,799 of NC_061866.1, read as the reverse complement.
ATTATTTTTATAGAAAAATATTCCATTTTAAACTAAACTTTATTATTAAAAAATAAAAATAAACTCTTCAGTTAAATATATTAATTCTGTCAATGAAGTTTGGAAACACATATTACAAGAAAATTAAAGTTATTTCAGTTAATTAAAAACCAATTGAAGCTTGGTCGGAAATGGATTGGCATGTCTAGAAGGACATCATTGTTCATAAATTCATATTTGTAAATTCATATTCGTCTTTACCTTAGGCCATGTTTGGTTGGGGTACAAGGTGTTACTATACTATTGGTATAGTATAAACTATACTAATAGTGTTTTAATATGGTGTTTTTTAATTTTTACTATTGGTATTATTTTATATCCCTATATAATTTATACTTCAGTATAAAATAGTAACTATTCTCCCTAGATACAACACTATTTTTATATATATTATTTAATTTCTAATTTCTCATTATACTCTTTATTAATATTATATAATTATTATTATATAATATATTAAATATATTTTATTTAATTTTAATATTTTATTATATATAATCATTTTTAATATAAATATTTTTAAAATAGTTCAATATTTTAATTAAAAAATATTTATTTATCTTATAAAAATAATTTTATTAATTATTATTTTTTATATTTACTTATATTATAAATAATATTTTTATTTATTTTATTACAAATATTAATCATATTTAAATTAAATAAACATAATTTATCGTTTATATTATAATTAAATTTTATATTTTAATTAAAATTATATTAATTATTAAATAATAGCGATACAATAATTTATAATAATAATAAACAATATTATTTATAATATAAATAAATATAAATATAAATAATAATAATAATTTTAAATTAATATTTATACAAATTATCCTTACATTCTTATAATATATGCCAAACACAAAATTATAAACCATATACAATTTATACCATTTCTTATAATTTATACCAAACATCAATAACCTATACAACTTATACTACCCTATTTTATTTATACCTCGTTACAATTTATACCCCTATATAACTTATACCCTATATAATTTGTATCAGTTACCAAACACTACCTAAACTTATAACTAGAAACATTAAACTCCTTTGCCACATCAACCAAAGAAACACATAACATATTGACGATGATCTCGACAAATTTTCCCGAATCGGGCCATCCAATGACCTCGGTCGTAATGGCTTCACGAACAATTGGTTTTTGGTTTTAAATCGTGCTGGCAAAGAAAGTGACTGTGTTCTTTAATTTGGAAATAGAATTCGAATTGGGTTCACGAAGATCGATGAATTGTATGCGCGTTTGGTCGAAAGTTGTGTCGAAGAAAATATCGATAAATGGATGAACTCGATAAGGTCGACGGGATAAGAGAGAGTTTGAGAAGTAATTGGGAATTTGTACTAAAAGTATTAGTAGTATATTGGTTAACGATGCATGTGGATGGATTAATAAAATAGAAGAGGCGCTGAATATAATTTGAAGAGGTATGAGACGATGATAAGAAGAATTACAGAGATAATATTTTACTTTTATTTAGTTTAATGATAAAGTCATTTGAAAAGAAAGATTTGATAATATATATATAGTTGATGTGGATATTACATGACAGAAACAACTGATATGAATTTTAATATAGTCATTTATTAAGTTTTATAAATTTGACATTTTGTTTGACAAGGTGTATTCATAAATAGAATTTAGAACTTAATAAACAAATTTGACACAATTATCCAACTTTATAATAAAATTGACATTCTTCTCGTAATTATAATGATTTAGAATTTGAAAAGTTCAACTCTTAAAAAAACATTATTTAATATATATATATATATATTAATATAGTCGGGTATTATGTATCGAATTTCGGGTTTGAGTTTAGCACACTCCCCATCTCTAACCCCAAACCTAACCGAGTAACATTCTACCTTTTTCATTCCCGATCTCGAACCTGACTCTGACCATTGGGTACCCACGAATATCGGGTATATGGGGTATTCATTGTTATTCCTAGTCATTTGTCTGTCGTTGTGAATATTAGGTCCGATTTAAATTGAGTTATTTAAATAATCCAAACTAATCAAAGATCAATTTCACTCCTCTTTTTATTTATTTTATCACTTAATTTATTAACTAAAATACTCTTTATTTTAAATTATTAATTTTTATTTTATTATTATATATCAATATTTTTTAAATAAAAAAAATCTCTACCTCCTTAAAATCACCACAAATCATTATCATTTTTTTCTCTTCAAAATTTTAGAAAATTATCGTGATTATCATGATGACTGCTAGAAAAAATATAATTTTCTAAAAAGTTTTATTAATAAATTATTTAAAAAAACATATTTATATAAAATAAAATAAAAATTATCCTATAATTGAAATAATAAACTAAACTACATTTTCTTTATCAAATAAAAAAGTGTAATTTAAATTATATTTTAAAAATATTATATTAAATTTCAACATTTCAATAAGACATAATGACACCATAATGGTGACATAGAAAAGAGTGAAAATATAAATATGAAAATGGAGAGAGTGAATTTGAATGTTTAATTGAGGGTTCTTGAATATAATTAGGTTTGAGGATTGATTTGAATATGTTGCGTAAGTATGACTGCTTGAATGTATCTATGGCCGTTTTAGCTCCGTAGGCTGGAATCACCCCCACCCCCTTCTCTCTCTCTCTCCTCTCTGTACATATACAAATCCATCCGGGAAAACCCCAGCATCCAGCCTCTATGAATCTATGTTCACCCGTCTAGGTTAACCAGTTTTATTTGATTATTTTTGTCTCAGATCCATTGGCTAGTTTCAGTATCAGGCGCCATCGGACCTCTGGAAATCATCGAATCTTCATCGGTCCGAACATTTTCACTTATCTCGATCTGTAGATCGTTGAAACAATTCGCGTCTATAGGAATCGTTCATTTACTTATGGTATAAATATTAAATATATGCTACTTATAGGTTATTGATCTATTTCGGACGGACGGACGACGGTTCAAGGGAATGGAAAGATTGTTGAAAGAATCTACTAGAGATTGAAGATGCCTGGTTTAGCTCAGAGAAATTATCAACAATTCACTAATGGAAGTATATTGTCCAGCCCCTTGTCTTGCTCTAACGGATCCATTTCCGTCAATGGATTTTGGTCAAACCATCGAGATGACATTAGCTACAACCAGCTCCAGAAGGTACTGGATTCATTTGTTGTGTTGTCTCCTCGTTTGGTTGTGTTCTGCTAGAATATAATATAGACTGCAATTAAGATCTTTTTCTATATTTAAAATACTAGTTCTGCCAGCATTTTATCTTCTTCCAATTTGGCTTCAATGTGTTCTATACTACAATCAATAACTTGTGGTGTTTATTGTACTAGGATTGAATGAAAACAGGATGTATATAGGTATGGATATACCTACTACGAGCTTTCAGCATTGCATTTCTGTTCAATCTAGTTTTCCTACACTAACTTCTTGCAGCTAACAATGTAGAGGATATTCATGTAACCTTATTTTCATTAGGTTACTGACTGCATTTAGTTTGTCTGCAAGCTGAGAAAGTCTTGGTGAGATATAAATTCCAATTATGAATAGAAAGTTTATCAAAAAAATACTCAATGACCGGTTCCTCCTCTATCTTTCAAGAAAAAAATATTGCATGACTCAAGGATTTGGTACGAGAAAGTTACATGTTAATTGTGTTTGATTTAGTTTATGAAATAGCAAGCAATGAATCTTCATGAGACTGGTAAAGCATCAGATGTTACATTTCAAATTTATCTAAGCTACATCTGGCATTTGATAACGCATTGTTGTCTGGCATTGTAGTTCTGGAGTGATTTGTCAACACAAGCCAGGCAAGAGCTCCTACGGATTGACAAACAAACACTTTTTGAGCAAGCTCGTAGAAATATGTATTGCTCTCGCTGCAATGGGTTATTGCTGGAAGGATTTTTGCAGATTGTCATGTATGGGAAGTCTTTACAACTGGAGGGATCAGGCAAGCAACATATTTGCAATGGACCAGGAGCTTCTGTAATTCAAAATAATGGTGAGCTATGTGCAACGGAAAATTGCCAAGATGAAGTTCAAGATCCATCAGTCCATCCATGGGGAGGTTTGACCAGTACAAAGGATGGGATGCTTACCTTGTTGGATTGTTATTTATATTCAAAGTGTTTAAGGGGACTCCAGAATGTATGTCCTCCTGAGTAGGATGTTACATTGCTGTACTCTTTCATCTTATGCAGTAATGCTAGCTTTTCTTTTCGCTACTTTTTCATTTATTGTATTGTCATACTGTCCATTTTAACCAGGTGTTTGACAGTGCACGTGCAAGAGAAAGAGAACGTGAATTACTTTATCCTGATGCTTGTGGTGGGGCAAGTCGAGGTTGGATAAGCCAGGGTATGATGAGTTATGGAAGAGGGCATGGAACAAGGGAAACATGTGCTCTACATACTGCTAGACTTTCAGTTGATACATTGGTGGACTTTTGGTCTGCGCTTGGTGAAGAAACACAACATTCTCTTCTAAGGATGAAAGAGGAGGATTTCATAGAGAGGCTCATGTACAGGTGTGACATTGGCTATATATTTTATTCTTGTTTATTCAAAATTGGTTGAGTAATTAATAATAGTCAGGAGCTTGTTTTCTCCTTAAAGGATAGAAGTCTGTACTAGCCCCTAAACTTGCATAGGGTAATGGGTTTTGGCCATTAAACATCAAATTGATGATTTTTCCCCTTAGCTTGAAAATGTGTTTGGGGTTGAATCTTTTCAACATAGGATATACAAGTTTATGTATTTTTTGTTAGGGTGACTGATTGTCTACCAAAAAGGAGAATAGTTTGAAGGTGCATTCAATTTTTTTTGCCCATTAGTTCTACTGTGCTGCCACATCGTCAACACAATAAAGAAAAACATATATTTCCTATGTCTCATTTATTTGATTGATTTTGACTTTTCAAGCCTATGATTAAGTTGTAGTTGAAAAAACTTTTGGGACCAAAAAAATTCACAACTGGTAAAATGTAAGTAATATTCTGTAGTGCTAAACTTTCCAGCAAAAAATCAGTAATTTCTGTAAGTTGGATCCAATAAAAAAAATTCCCTGAATGGTTAATATTTATAAGCCAGGGACAACCTACTATTCATTATCTGATGACAACTAATGAAAACATTTTAACTAGTGTACTAGAAATATGTTTTTGCAACTATCGATTTGTTTTACAACTGATCTTCTATGAGAATAGAAATTGATTTTTCTTGAGTTCACACTTGAAAATGAAAATTAAGATTGTCTAAGAAAAATGGGGAACATGAATTATTTTTACAAAGTTTGTGCATTAAATTATTAAAACTTTATCCTATATGTGTGGCATGCCTTCCGGAGAAGGAATGAGACGAGCTGCTTAAACCTTGATCATAAAGTCTGAAGACAATGTTTTTTCAGAACAATTTTATTTAGCTTGTTTTAGTATTTTGTTGTAGACCATAAGTTCTAAAAGTGTTCATACAATTAACTTGTTGATGTATGCAATGAAGTCAACCTTTATGTGATTGACCCAGGTTAATAGTCATTGTAGAGTCTTTTGTTCTCAAGATTTGTGTATTCGTTTGTTAAACTAGGAATTTCCACTTCCTAGATTCTTTTTAATGGCATATTTATTTGAAGGGCAACAGTATTCTTGTAATTAAACATTACTCTTTCTTGTACATCAGACTTTTGACTTCTTATTCATTTCCATCTTTAGCTTTTTTAATACATGAATTTTGTGTTGGCCATTTCAGTTTTTATAGTGTGCTTGATTTATGCTGATCCAAGCCTATGTTTCATGGAACATTTATTAATAAGGCCTGAAAACATCAGGTGATAGACAAACCTTGGAGAATGAACAGACGGAAAGGCGACCCATAGGATAGACCTAAACGAGTTCAAGATAAAATTATTTCAATCAATTATTAGTACATTCTCTTTTTGTCATGACCAATTCTATAAATGTGCAGTTGTAGCCCCTCAATTAAAAAAAAGAAAAGAAAAATTATCGGTTCTGTTTCTGATATTTGTTTTATTGGCTTCAACAAAATCTAACAGGTTATTGTATTTTTCCATGGGATCATTTGTTTGTTACACAGGTTTGATAGCAAGAGATTCTGCAGAGATTGCAGGAGGAATGTTATACGTGAGTTCAAGGAACTAAAGGAATTAAAACGTATGAGGAGGGAAACTCGCTGTAGCAGTTGGTTCTGTGCAGCTGATACAGCCTTCCAATATGAGGTTTGTTTTCAATCATTTTTATGTATACGTTTTGGTTTCTGTCTGTAAACTGTAAACACACATTTCTAGCTAGTAAAGATCAGTGGAGGAATATTCTTTATGAAGGCAACTTTTATATATATTCATTCAAGATATTGCACATAATTAATCCTAGTTCTCTTTTTACTCAGGTTTCTCATGATTCTGTCCAAGCTGACTGGAACCAATCATTCACAGATAGCGCTGGAGCATACCATCATTATGAATGGGCCATTGGTACTTGTGAAGGGAAGTCTGACATTCTTGAATTTGAAAATGCTGGAACAAGCGGAAGGGTTCATGTTAGTGGCTTAAACCTTGATGGCTTAAATGCTTGCTATATCACACTTAGAGCTTGGAGAATGGATGGCCGATGCACAGAACTTTCTGTCAAGGCTCATGCTTTGAAAGGCCAACAGTGTGTGCACTGCAGGCTTGTGGTAGGTGATGGTTATGTTACAATTACGAGAGGAGAAAATATCAGAAGGTTTTTTGAGCATGCCGAAGAGGCTGAAGAAGAAGAGGTACTTTAGATCCTTTTTATGCTGATTGTATTCTTTCATTGAAAGCAAAAGACTAGAGGAATAATCTGAAAAGTGTGGTAATAGCTTACATCTCATTGTTTTTCTACACTCAGGATGATGATTCAGTGGATAAGGATGGAAATGAACTAGATGGAGGGTGTTCTCGTCCTCAGAAGCATGCTAAGAGTCCTGAGCTTGCTCGCGAATTTCTTGTGGATGCTGCAACTGTAATTTTCAAGGAACAGGTATGTTCATAAACCTTGTTGCTACTGTGCTTTATATTACACGGAGCTTATTTGGAAACTTATACTTTTTTGGTATAAAGATCATTTTGTATCAAGATCAAATTATAGTGTAATTCCGGTTGCTTCATTTAATATACAAATTATTTTCTAGATCACGATCCAAATTATACTCCAATTGTTTGTTTGATATGGTTTTAGAGTTTTATTTTCTAGATCCTGTTCAAATATTTTAATCATTAAACATATTATGGTTTAGATCATTCTAGTTTTTGGCAAATGTAGATTTGTCCTGATCATGATCAATATGAGAAAATGGTACAAGTTATATTTTGTGCCAGGGTATATTTTCCTTAAGAGAAGTTGGACACTGAAACTGACTCATTATGCTGATAAAACAAATGTATGGCATTATTAAGAGATAGAATAATAATACAAGATGATTGCACATGTGACCTAAACAAACTGTTATATAGGAACACACACATATTATTTTACCCTCACAAGTATAATAATACTATGCTACCCAACTTGCATCAACACAGAGATCTCTTCGTTTCTGTCGACATTTCTGTTTTTTATAAACTGTACGATGACTTGTTAGTCATTATTGTTTTGTACTCTGCAATCAAGGAATCTAATATATATATTACTATATTAGTAATTATGTATTTCCTTTGGAAATTATTCAATAGCAGGCTTAGGCAACAGTTCTCGATAATTGAAGGGTGTAATTATAGTGATAAAACAGTTTTAGGATGGTAATGGCTTCATTTTCTTTATATAAACAAATAAGAAAAGAAATAATCTGGTAACTATTATTATTATCTGAGTTAATCAGTAGATAGTTTTCCTCCTAAAGGGAAGAAAATAAAGACGTACTGTGATCATGGGTTAAGCTCTTCCTTTCTGATTGTACTCTCACAATCCGAGTACAAGTAACTATGAGAGGATGACTATGGCCATGTTTGAGAACACAACTTATCACTTAATCTAAAAAATATGATCTTCTCATGCTATTGAGTACGAAACAAATCAGATGTCTGGGTCTAAAAAACCAGTCAAGATATAATATATTGATCTAATCATTATGGCAACTGAAAATGCTGAGATTACGCATTGAATTTATAGTAGTAGATCCATAATAAAGAAAGTGTTTGTGATTGTTCCCAAATAAATGAAACAAAAGATAGGGTAGAGTTAGGACGGTAGAGTAACTGTTAATACGAATAAGAGAAACTCTTTATGAAATAGCCCCCTTGTTTCTCGAGAAGAGATGGGAAACATGCTTAGCTTTTTGGGAAATTTCCAAACGAACAATTTCAACGAAATCTTTCATTTTCTTATTTTACTATGTTCAACTCTATGTATTCCTGTATCCACAGAAGCTATTATTCTTTTTCTATATTGGAATTCCTAAAAGAAGTGTATGAAATAATATGAATGTTTTTCCTATTTTGACAAACCTGGTAGGTTTAAATTGAAAAATCAAATTAGATATATTGGTTGACACGGGCAATGATTAAGTACTTATTTCAATTAAAGTCTATTTGATAATTGATTGCTGTTTGAAATTACTTAATTAAATAGATTCAGTTCAAATTAAGCTAAAGAATTTGCTTAATTCGGTAAGTTAGGAATACCTTAACTATGTAATGTAATAAGAGCGTCTAAAAGACATCTTTAACTCCTGAAAATTAATCAAATTACGTCATTATAAGTACAGCATAGTCTTTTAAGTATTTTCTTTAGTTTTACATTTTATCAAATCAGTTTACTTACCAGTACTTAAAATTTAGAAATTTATGTTTGATTTTATTCACCATGTATTTTTCTAGAGACTTAATTAATACTTAAAATTCAATTCAGTATCCAACACTTATTTTATGTTTGATCAAACGCACCCTAATACTTGCTTGGGAACTTTCAGGTAGAGAAGGCGTTTAGAGAAGGAACTGCACGGCAAAATGCTCATAGCATATTTGTATGTCTTGCTCTCAAGCTGTTGGAAGAACGTCTTCATGTTGCATGCAAAGAAATAATCACACTAGAAAAGCAGGTATTAACTTTAGAAATGAGAGACAAAACAGAATATCTCCAACTGTTTTCAACAACCACAAAAAGAACAACATTTCATTAATGCTGCAGGTGAAACTCCTTGAAGAGGAAGAAAAGGAAAAGCGAGAAGAGGAAGAGAAAAAGGAAAGAAGAAGAGCAAAAGAAAGGGACAAAAAGCTAAGGAGGAAGGAGAGATTGAGGGAAAAAGAAAAGGACAAAGACAAAGAGAAGAAATCTGAGGAATCTTCTTCTGAGTCAAGTCACAGTCCCACTGTTCCCGACATTTCAAAGGAGGAAGAAGAAGCTTTGGTAAATGACGACGATGATGATGAGGATTCAAATCTCATGAATAACACAGACGAGGCTATTACATGTACGCCTCCATCCCCAAATGGTCAAGTTGAATCTTCTATTTACTCTTCTACTGAGCCTGCAAATTCAAACGGTAAAAGTTTACATACCCCTGAAAACCTAAAACAATCTCATCGAAAAATCACTCCCAGGAAAGACATCGAATCAGATCCATCTTTAAAATGGACAGACAGATGGCGACTTAAAGTATCTTCTGAAAACGGAGTCTCAGTAAACAAACCCGACCCAAGAAACTGTGAATGTGATTCCGAAACTCCTGCAAAGAGCACCAAGGTAAGTATGAACAAGCAACAACCGAGGAGTAGTAGTAAAAATAACAATGGTGTCCATTGCTTAAACTGCCGTGCACGCGATAGATATGACTTCAATTCCTGCAGCTGCGGTCAACAACGCAATAACGACTACAAAGTTAAGGTAGATCGATATGTTTCTTCAACAAGAATAGAACATTCACCAGATTCGTCAAAGCCATTTTATCGTCCTAATAAGCTCAAAGCCAGAGACTTTCCTCTTGTAAGAAAAGTCTGGGAACCAATGGAATCGCAGAAATCAAATCATCTTCCCAAATCACCATCTTCTTCTGCTACTGCTGTTGCTGATGTTGCTGATGTTGTTATTCCCAAATTGGATGACAGCTGTCAAATGGAAATTGACTCACATTGTGTAGTAAACAATAAAGAAACAAACGATGATGAGGATGTAGAATCATGTCCGGTTGCTGCATCGTTGTCAGGATCTGACAACTGTTCGTCGTGTCCAAGTGAAGGAGACAAAATAACTGCCTTTTCAAGCTCCCCAAACCCAGAATCGTCTTCATCTTCCTCAGACTCTGAAGAACATCTTAACACAAAGGGTTCAATAGAAGAGCAGTCGATAAAGGAATCTCAACCTATTAAGGCGAATATAATTAGTCCTCAACAACATCATCATCATCAAGGAATGTTTCAGCAGATTCAGAATCAGAGACTTCAACAGGTTCCAATCTTTCAAGCACCTTCACCAATAGGATACTACCATCATCATCATCAAGCACCCCCGGTTCCTTGGACAACAGCAGCTCATCACGCTAATGGATTATTACCCTACCCAGTTTTTGCTACTCCAATGGGATTCAGTTTAAATGGGAATTCGCACTTCATGCAGTACGGTTCTTTACATCTCCCACCGCCACCTTCCCCGTTGGTTAGTCACAGCCAGTTGCCTTCTTATCAGCCAATTGCTAGATCTAATAATGGGACGGAATCATCATTGAATCAAACTAAGATACCTCCTAATAATAAGACGACAGCAGGCAGTGAAAGAAATGGAGGAGAAGAGAAGAATTCAGGGTTTTCTCTGTTCCATTTTGGTGGTCCTGCAGCACTTTCAGATGGGTATAACTCGAATTCGAATCCTCCTTTGCCGACAAAAGAAGAAGGGGTTGTTGGTGCTTGCGATAAAAAGGATGATACTATTGAAGAGTATAATTTGTTTGCTGCGGGCAATGGCATCAAATTCCAGTTTCCATTTTTCTAATAAAGCTACTACTACTACTAGGTTGTGAGGTGGTGCTGCTGCTGCTACCTACTTACACACAATCTATCCACCAGTTCCAGCAGTTATATTTCAAGGATATGCTGTAAGTTTGAAACAAAATAAGATTTTTCTGCTTACAAAATTTTCAGCATATACAACTACAACAAAGCCTTTTTCATGTTGGTTTCTCTCTTTTTACAATATGATTATACTTTTTTACAATTTTATCCCATTTATGAGTGTTTTTTATGTTTATGGAGGGTTTGCTTTATAGAGATGTCTCTTGGTTTGTGCACACTTTGGTCTTGAATCATATTCAATTTTTAGATCTCAATTTGCTTAGACAACTTGAACAAAAACATGAAACCTTATAGATTGATTGCATGTTGGATCCACCAGCTCCTTTCAGCCTCCATCCATTATTTCGATGCCAATTCCTATGCCTTCTCTAAACCCTGCCTTTTTCAAAAAATAAAATAAAAATAAATCCGAACCCTTCCTTGTCCCTAATGTTCTTTGCCTCCAAACCCTAGTCTCTCGTCCTTTCACATCTAATGCTTGTTCCGAATTTTACAATTACTTCAAAGCAATCCCTCCAAAATTCATCCATTTTGGGTTTGTATGTGTTTTTCTTTTTCAAAGGTATTATTATAAAGAACAATATCTAATTAAAAAGAGAACATTTTTATGTTCAATTTTGTATCTTCTAGAGGGAAAATGAATTGGATTTGCATGAAGTTGTGAAAAGTTAATAATTTTGCATTTTTAATAATAAATATTTTACTTTTTTTTTGGTGTTGGTCAAGATTAAGATTTAAAAAAATAAATACAATGATAGATGTGTAAAGAGAAATTATTAATATTATTTTATAAATGATACAACATTAATATTTTTATTTTATTTTTTATTATATTTTATTTAATTAAGAATATAAAATATTATTATTTTAGTATCATAATTGTTATAATTTAGTAAATTATAAAGATATAAAAAGATTTTTATATGTATATATATTTTAAAATATTTATAAAAAAATAGTTGAATGATTCAAATTTTTTTTATTTATAAATAAAATTATCATACATAAATAATATAAGACAGTTTTTAAAATATTATATATTAATAATTTATCAAATTAAATATAACGTTTTACTTAATATATTATAACATGGTATAATTAATTTCATATTTAACTTTTCTAATATTTTTTAAATATTTATTTTATATAAAATTGTTATTTTATTTTTAAGTTTTTATATTTTAATTAATTTATTATAATTTTATTATTAATATATAATATTTAAAATAAATTATATAAAAATAAATTTATTATTATTAATTATTGTAATTATTATTAAAATTTTATTTTATTAATTTTATTTTAAATAACTTATTGATATTATTTAAATAATTAAAATAATTTCTTTCAATAAATAAATTAAAATTTTTATTATTATTTTAATGATAAAAGACAGTATAATATAATTATAAAAGAAAAAAATATAATATAATAATTATAATTTTGAAAGACATTATAGCAGAAAAAGTACATCACATAGGAACGAAATTCATTCCTCCCAATTTAAAGAGGAAGGATAATCAAATCAATATTATGTATTAAAACTATTTTATTCCCCCCTCTTATTCTTAAGTAAAAAACCACTTATTTCATAATAAATATTTTTGTAGTGAGGTGTAATTTCTATTTAATCTAATAAGAGATAAACTTTTATTTTAAGAAAAAAAATAATAGACTCAACTAATTTGATTTTTATTTCAAATGTTTTGAATGGAGGGGAAATAGAGCATTTTAAAATTGTTTGTTTCACTCTAAAATATATTTATTAAGTTTGTTAAAATTTATAATAATATATAAAATAGTTTTCTAAATAATTTAAAAAGTAATATGGCAGATGAACTAGAAAAAGTTATAATACTCAGTTAATCCAAAAATTCTGTTATAATTTAGAACATCATTTAATATTTTGTACAAAGGAAGTAACAAAGATTGAATTATAATTTCTTGAATTATTATTAAGAAAATTTTATATCAATCAAACTAATTATTTTTTTTTTATCGATTTTCATTAAATTAAAACTTTATTATTGTAAGAAATTGTAGTTTCTTTCTTATAACAGACTTATCAGAGCAAGATTGTAAAAAGAATAATAAAAGGCAATTCAATTGAGAAAATACCAACATATCCAAGATTTTAATTTTTTGATAAAATGTCTTGAAAAAGTTCATTGTGAAAACAATTTGTAGTGCAAACTTGATAATATTTCCTTTTAGTAAATTGAATGTATAAAATTAAAGACACAGATAATATGACCATCTTTATTATATATATATATATATATATATATATATATATATATATATATATATATATATATATATATATATATATATATATATATATATATATATATATATATATATATATATATATATATATATATATATATATATATATATATATATATATATATATATATATATATATATATATATATATATATATATATATATATATATTGTTAGATAAATTCAGACCGGTTCAAATAAACCTAACTTAAACAAACTTCCCATGCAGGAACAAGGAACCGGACCGGATGAACAAAAGAACTGACTGAAGAAACCTAACCGGTCAAGCTACCAAACCGATCAAGAGTATTCGGAACGTGACCGCACAAAGGAAGGATCGGCCAAAGCTCAAAACCAGAACCATCAAACAGCCGATCATCCACAAGACAAGAATAACCGGAAGAAGTCCGGTTACATCACTACCAAAACACATTCGGCCAAGTCAAGCGGCCGACCAGTACAAGAAGACAATTTGGGTATCTGTTGAGAATGATACCAAAGGAACAGACTGAATACTTCCATATCCATGCAAGTCTGAGAAAAGACTGTAGGCTGCAGAAAACAGTACTACCGAATCCTTCTACTTCGGGATAAGCCAGAAAGGAAATCTTCAAAGTACAGACAACTGCCCAAAGAGACAGTGTCTACATCAAGTAAAAGACAAACCCGGCAGGTTTGTCTTACACACCGAATGAACAGACCGCCAGGTTTGAGACATAATGCCAGGTTTGAGATTGACCATCAGGTCTGAGGAGACGACCGCAGGTCTGAACCTCTGAAACACTGAATCACTGCACTTCTGACCAGCCAATCAGATTCAAGGCAGTGAAATATGACCGTTGGCATATTTCACCTATAAAAGGAGGCAGTTGCAGAAGAGTAAATGCGGGATATCAAGGGACATACATTGAGATAACGAGAGCTAAGAGCATTTACTACAAGTGATAACAGTGTGCTATTCTAGAAAGCCTAAGTGTTGAAAGTTAAAGTGTGTTCTACAATTTCGGTGTAAATTGTAAGAGTGTTATCGAGCAGAAAATAAGTCTCGATCGGCTTGTACTTGTATTCCTTAGTGAATATCCTTCTCGCGGTTTCGAGAGGAAGGGGTGACGTAGGAGTTTTATCTCCGAACATCCATAAAATCCGTTGTGTTATTTACTTTCTGCAGGCTTCATTATATAACCGACTAACTTAACCATACCGCTCCAAACCGACTCTATACTAACCATACCGAATATCCAGATTACCGAAACCGACCCACCATCTCCAAATCCTCATCATCCGAAACCGACTGTTCCTATCATACAAGCGTACCGCTTCAACCTGAAAGCAAACCTCTTCCGCGCTTGAACCTAGTTCAAGGGTTTGTGACAGGTTGTGTAGTATTGAAACCCCGGTGTTAATCTCTAACCGGATTAACCACCACCCTACGAGTGAGAACCGCTAACCGGTCCAACCCCCGGTCCACCAGCGGCGACCTAGATCCTAACATATATATATATATATATATATATATATATAATTCAATATGTTCAATAACAATTATTTTATTAATTATCACAACTTTCAACTTCAAGGTATGAATTTTGTTTGATAAACTTGTTAAGAAATATCTTAAATATATATATGAGTTTGAAAAAATATATATATATATTTAATTAAAAAAAATCGTATATCTAATTTGAATATTAATTTAGAGATATTGTAATAAAATATATTTTAATTAAATATATATTAATAAAAAATTCTTAAATCCTGAAATTCTCAAATTTTACGTGTTTGAAACTATTGTATGGTCGGAATTATTTTGTGGAAAGAAAATATTGAATCATTTTTTTTATATATAATCTTTATATAATGAAGTAAGATTAAAACAAAACAAAACAAAATTAGATATTTTATTATCTTAATACAATTAAGAAAATATCTAATTGTGTTAACTTAGTTGATGATTATTTAAAGGTGCAACTAGACACTTTAAAAAACTTAAGTTTTTGTCTTGAGAGAATTATTTCTAGTCCCAATTATGTATCTGTTAGGGTTTCGGGGGATCGAGTTTTAAATAAACTTGTGTCATAATCTTAGTCTGTAATGATGTAATCTATGTTCCGATATCCTTAATAATATTCTATTTTCTGAGCGGACATAGCCAAGTTTTATATTGGTGAACCACGTTAAAACTCGTGTACTTTTATTGCTTACGTCATCTCTCCTATTTCTGTTATAACAAATTGGTATCAAAGTAATGTTAATTCGATTGTTTGTTTATTCAATTGAGATGACGTAGTTAAGCATTAAAATCGACAAGTTCACAAGGAGAAACAACTTGAGAATGGTAGATCAAGATGTGGGCTCTACTAAAGCAATATGGCTTATGGGGATCGCTGAAATTGTCGAGAGTAGAAGAAATAATCGTGAGATGGTCATTCTAAAGGATCAGAATGATAAATGAATATGTAGTCTTCTGAAACAACAAGACTTGTGGGGTCGCTGAAGTTGTCAACATGAGTAGAAAATAACCATTGAGATTGTCATTCTTGACGAGTAATGTGGAAGATTTAAATCAAAATGCGGACTATACTGAAATAACATAGGGTTTATGGGAGTTGCTAAAGTTGTCGGTATGAGTAGAAACAACCGTTGAGATGGTCATTCTGGAGGAGAAGACACATTCAACAGTTATGTTGTGTCTTACAGATAATGTTATCATCGAGGTCTTAGAAGAGGAAACTAATACATCTCAGACATCTTATAGTATTCAAGTCAAGGTAGAGATTTTTTGGGAAGACTTGAATATTTGGGTTAACAAAGAAGTTGTTAAGTTGTTTTCAAGATAACTATAGATCTAAAAGAGAGACGATAGAACATACGAGCCATTATCATGCATTGACGAATGCAATTGAACCATCCGACATTGACGTATACATTTGAGTCATTCGACATTGACGAATTCATCTAAATCATCCCATATTGACTAACACATCTAGGTCCGGCATTGACGAATGCATTGTTGGTTATCTTATCTCATAAAAATTACACGTAAATGATATATGAAAATAATACAATGATAATAAAACAATACAACAGATTATTTAAGAAATGAAGAAAAATCTTCTCGTTTGCTCCGAGGCCTGTGGAATCACAGTTCCCTTAAAACAGTTTCACCGTCTCCCGTTTGTGCTGGAGAGTTTCGTCGGTGGCTGCTTCCTAGGGTACAACGGAACCTGCAATGATTTAGCACAGAAAAACCACTACAACAGCGAACTAAACAAAAGTACCTGAATCACAATCACCGGGTTTCGCACAGAAATGATCGAGTCAAGAAACTCGAAGAACGCTCACAAGAACACTCACAAGAATACTCACAAGAACAAGGAAAAACTTTAGAATTCTAGAGAGAGAAGTGATAAGATAATGTGTGGAGAGGAATACAATGTGAAGGGATATTTATAGTTGAAAATTAAACTCATAATCAATTCTTTAATCCAACGGTCACTAATCCATCATCCATTCATCCAACGGTTATCGTTGCTTGCCTTTTCATCATCTTTGCAAGTTACATCCTACAATAAATATTTTGTAGTTACAATGGCAATTAACATCATTTGTTAATTGCATCATTCAAGACATTTATGTTAATTGTAACAATTAACAAATTTAATTCACAATGAATTTAATTCACAATGAATTTGATGTGAATTTCATTTAATTCACATTTATGTTAATTGTAACAATTAACAAATTTAATTCACAATGAATTTGATTTCAAGGGACCGAGTGTTCTATAAATTCGTGTCATAACCCTAATCTGTCATGATATAATTTATGTTTTGATCTCTTTAATAATATTATCTATATCATATAGGTGGACGTAGTCAAATTTTATTTTAGTAAACCACGTTAAAATTCATGTTCGTTTATCGTTTACCTACGTCATCTTTGTATTTTCGTTATAACATAAGCAAATATGTCCAAATTAATTTTTTTATTCTTATTTAATGTTAAGTTACGTTGATTTGTATACTACAATGTACAATCAAACCACTTTGAGAAAATCTTATTAAATTGTCAGTTACCATTGATCAGAAAATCAATTGGATATATTATTCTAAATTTTGTTTAAAAAAATAATATCAATCAATCATGTATATTATAATTTCTAATGAAAATATTATTGAATTAAATATAAGTTGTAATCAATTTATATATATTTCAATTTTAATTAATAATATCATTTGTTGGATGTGTTGATGGACGGTCACTAAACCGATAAGAAAACAATGTGTTCGATTTAAGCCTTGGTTGAATCGATTTACTCATTTTTAGAATTTGGTTAAACCCTCTTTTTAAGTATGATTATATATTCTATTTTGGTGAATTAATATTAATTTTATTCCTAAAATAGTTTAGTGGTAAGAGTTGAGAAAAAAAAACTCTTATGTTATTATTTATGAGTATTATGACTTATGGGGGTGTAAAAAGAAATTGGTTAAACCCTAGACCAACCGATCATGGTTATTTATGGGGGAAATTTGAGCAAATGACCCTTTGATAGGGTGAATAACCAATTGTGCGGGGATAATTTAAATAGCTTTAGTGACCTTTTTTTTTAATGACAATTGTATCCTTGCGTAACGCAACTCCAGTTGCGTGATGCAATCGGATTTTTTTTTTTTTCAAAATTTTTTTTTGTCTCACGATTGCGTGACGTAACTGAGGCATTTTCGTCCAAAAAAATTCATAACTAAATTTTTTTGAAAAATAAAAAATTACGTCACACAAACATTTTCGTCCAAAAACAATAAAAGGGGTTATCAGTGCTTTTTTTTCGTCTGCACTTATCGCATTTCACCTATTTTTTAGGGTGACCTCCTCAAATAAAAAAAATATTGGTTAAACCCTGTTTTTAAGTGTGATTATATTCTATTGTGGTGGATAAGGTTTAATATTAATCTTATTCTGAAATCAGAAATTGGGTTTTTGCGAACGGCGTCTACTACTTGAACTGGGAGGAGGATGTAACTGAGAAAATCCATAGATTTGGTCCGATGAATCTGAGGATAAAAAACTTCTTCTCTATCCTAAGAAACCAAGCAAATCCCCCGCTTCGATGCCAACAATGCCGAACCCTAGTTAAAGACCTCAAGGTCCGATTGAAATGGGTGAAGAACAGGGGCCTCGACCACGTCATCGACTACCACACCGACCTCAAGGCCGCTTCCCTCCTCAAGGACGCCATTTCCCGCTCTTCCACTGGCTTCATCACCTCCAAAACAATCACCGACTGGAAGAAGCTCCTCGGCCTCACAATTCCCACTCTCCGCTTCATCCGCCGCTACCCAACTCTTTTCGAGGAATTCCCTCACCCTAGGTACGCTGCCTTGCCCTGTTTTCGTCTAACTAAAATCGCATCCACACTTCACCATCTCGAAAAAGATTTGCATAAAACTCACGAACTCGACAGCGTCCAAAGACTCGCCCGTCTTCTCATGATGACGAGAAACAAAATGTTGTCTTTCCATTCAATTCATTCCTTGAAATGGGACTTGGGTTTACCTGATGATCTCGATAAAACCCTGATTAAGAACCACCCTGATTATTTCCGGTTCGTTGAAGGGCCGAATGGAGATTTATGCGTAAAACTGCAACACTGGAATGAAGATTTCGCCATTTCTGAATTACATAGGAGTGTCGAGAATAGGGAAGAAGGAGAAGAAGAAGTGGGTGGTGGTGGTGGTGGGGAGTATAGGCAATTTAAGAGGGGACAAACATCACTGTCATTTCAGATGAATTTCCCCAGAGGTTATGGTGCACAGAAGAAAGTTAAGGCATGGATGGAGGAATTTCAGAGATTACCATACATTTCACCATATGAAGACTCCAGCAGGCTTGACCCAAACAGTGAAATAATGGAGAAGAGAGTTGTTGGTGTCTTACATGAGCTTTTGAGCTTGACTATACACAAGAAGACTAAGAGGAACTACTTGAGAAGTTTGAGACAAGAGCTAAATCTCCCTGAAAAGTTCACTCGCATATTTACAAGGTACCCTGGAATATTCTACCTTTCGCTTAAATGTAAGACGACAACTGTGGCCTTAAAAGAGGGGTACAGGCGTGGAAGATTGGTAAATCCGCACCCACTTGTTCGATTAAGAGATAAGTTCTATTATGTTATGAGAACTGGACTCGTTTATCGCCATAAAGGGTTGGACATGATACCCGAGCTTGAAAAAGTGGTTCATGACCAGATAGATGAAGAGCCTGAATTGGAAGAATCTGAGGAGGAAGAGTATGAAATTGAGAACGGGAGCTACGGAGAAGAAACTTCTGATTCTGATTAACTTTTAATTCTCAAAGAAGAAAGAATATCTGCTTCTATGCCAGTAAAGAAAAAAAAATGAAAGAATGGAGATTGATGAAACAAACTCTCACCCAAAGGTCATATGCTTATCCCTTTATTAGTGTTTTCTTGCATATTTGTTAAGGGATATAAGTTAATTTCTATCTAAACTTGCATAAAATTTTCGTTTTGTTCTATGTAGTTTTAAAAATGGCTCAAATTACTTATAACTTGATTAGGGATAGAAATATAACTAAATGTTTGTTACCTTTATTAGATATATTTAGATCAGAAGAATGTGTAGCTTACCTATAACTTGAACCAATATGTTCTTGGTAAAGATGCTATCCACTTCCCCAAACTATGATCCTCAACAGCATATGCTAACTGTTTTGAGTCTTTTCCATACTTAATGTATGCAGAAATCACAACCAAAAGCCTTACTTTACATGATGATGATGAACAGTTCAGATTTGCTCTTGGGCTAAATGAAGATAATCCAAGTTGGGACTGCTTAGACAGTTGGGCTTAGCCTGATTAGAATGGATAAAGTGATTCATGTACTATTTTAGTTTATGCAGTTTTGAGTGTGTTGCACTTTCTCTCCGAATCTTCCATTATTCTCGTCTCAATCTTTTGTTTAACACCCTTGAGGCTATGTCTCTGGTTTTCGTTCAATTGGAATTAGAATTGTTCATTTCCAATTTTGTTGTTAGCTTGATGGAATTGAAATACAATTACAATGAAATAAATTTTATATTATTGCAAGTAATTTTTGTTTTTTTGTCTGTACATACAGTCCAGTCCATACTGAGTCCATAAATTATTTTCTTGATCATTATAAAATTTTCTTTTTGCATCTTATATTTTAGAACATTATGATTTTAGACTAACAAAACAAATATAAGTTGGTAACAAAATACAATAGTTTCAATGTTTATAAAAGATTAGAGTTTTGTCTGTTGTATTACTTATTTTTATCAAATAGTTGCATATAACTCAACAAGACTTACTTTTCATGCCTGTTTATTTACCTATTTTTAAATAGTTGCATATAACTCAACAAGACTTACTTTTCATGCCTGTTTATTTACCTATTTTTGTATAGGGAATCTTTACCAATCTCTTTAAACATTAATATTTTTACATATTTTTTTTAACTAGACATGACACCGACTCTTGACCAAATTTAGATTTTTTTTTTCTTTGAACTGAAAAAATTATAGGTATTACATAGTAAGTTAACATATTAATCGAATCGTTTCACGAATACTTTTACTAAAATAAAATAAAATAAATATAAGAAATTTAATAAAAGATAAGAATACTCCATTTAAAAAACAAATTTATACATTTACAACTATATAATTGAAGAAAAAATAGGTTAAAAAAATTTATAAAGTTAAATTAATTAGGTTTTAAATTAAAAAAAATTAACTATATAAATAAATAAAATATAAAAGTCTAATTTAATAAATTTCAGTTTAATTTGGTAAGAATATAGAAAAAATATACCAAACGAACATAATAACAAAAATACAAAATTTGTCTCCAAATATAATTATGAAGTGAAGTGAGTAAAAACTTGAGAAGACGATTATATTTATATATTTTATTATTGGTGGTATAAAAAATTAGTAAAAAATATAAAAACTATTTTTTTTATATTTATATAAATTATTATATATAATTATTATATTATAAGTTATTTGTATAATTAACTATATTAAAATTAATAAAAAATAATATATAATTATCATATAAATATAGTCTTAAATAAATAATATTTTTATATGATTTACATTATTTTATATATAATTTTTTATATTTTAATTTATATAATTATGTAAATAAATCTTATTTATATATTAATTAAAATTTATATATTATTATAAATATTTGTATGTTAGAACAATGTTAATTCTTTTTATAAAGTAAAATATTATAAATAATTATTTTAATAAAATTATATTTAAAATTAAAATAATATAATTATAAATTATTTTAAACAAATAATTATATATATATATATATATATATATATATATAAGTTAAATAATATTAATTAATTTACTAGTTATATGTATAAAAAGTTTTAGAAACTTTACCCCGTGTTCTTAGGTCAACCGGAGGTGAAGCCTGTAGTCCGGCAGAAAAACAAAAGTCGGCCCCTCCGCCGTTGATTTAGAGGTTTTTCGAGCGAAGGAGAAGAAAAAAGGGAAGCTATGCTAGCCGGAATTTCGAAGAGCGCTAGTAGAAAAGGGCTATCCGCTTGTATTTACGCCGCCGCATCTAATCGCCTTCATCATAATGTGATAGCGTGAGTCCTATTTCCCCATTAACCTGCTAAAGAAGTTTGTTCTTATGAAATGTTAAGGTTTGTTCCTAGTTATTTAATGTGCTGAACTTTCTTGAGGTCCAGAAAAGAAGTGCCGTTTTCTTGATAATCAAGAAGCTATGTTGTGTTTTCTTTTGCATCCATTGTTTTGAAGAATTATTCATTATTGCAGATTGTTTTGGATCAGTATAATAATTCTAGATTGATGACCAAGATTGTTATAGATTGTATATGCCTAAGTTATTATGTATCTTCAATCTATTTCTTTGTACAATTATAAGTGATTGGCAGAACTCCTGCGGCGACTCCCATGGACCTGTAACAGTTTTATTGTGGAAGTGGAATATGGAAGTTCTTTGTTGAATCTGTCAGTGGATGGATGGGTTTTCCTGTTAGGCATACCAAAGCTTTTATGTGTACTGAAATAGAAGTTAACTATGCCACAACTATATTTACAAAACAGGTTCATCTTGATCATGGCCAAAAAAATAATAAATGCATGACATTGTTGTTAAATTGTGCCCTCCATGTCATTATCATTATGAAGAGAATGGTTTATTGCATGACATATTTTAGTTCCTGTCTTTATAGTCTCTTTCAACTTCTTTTCTAGGTGTATGGTTCATGTCCATTCTGGATAGCATTGATAAACAAGTTGAGTTTCTTTGCTAGACTTTTAGACATTTGCAAATTGACAGCCGTCATTATGATTATTTTTAGTTCTTCCTTTTTCGTTTTCTTTGTCTTCTTAAATTTTAATAGAAATCAAACAAACATATGTCTGCAATCCATTCATCAGATTAAAAACAAAGAAATTTGAGGTTATATTATGTTCTTAAAATCAATCATATCTATAGTGGCTGCCAAACATGTACTCAAACTTCCTTACCAATCTTTGTTTGAGCGGTTATCTACCTGAAATATTTTTCACCTTAATAAATTTTCTTGGCTTCTTTTCCTGTCTTGGTTTTTGGGCAGCTTGATGATAAACACTATATATTGTCCTTGCAGGGATTGTCTTCTACATGACTTTGGTACGAATTCTAGTGCTACAACTCACTTGTTGTATCCTAAGACAAGATACATGAGTTTCCTCTCTCACACAATGTGCACATATAAAAGAAGTTGCAAATGGAATGAACCTCTAGAAGCTTCCTCTACTGCTAATGCTTTATTTTTCAAGTTTTCACATGGAAAACATAATCCCACTTTAAGATTCCTACATGCTAGAAATGTTAGCAATGCATCAATCCAGCTGAAGACGGAGAATGGAAACATGAGGTTTTGTATAGAGGAACCACTAAATAAAAGTGAGCCTCAAAAGAGAGGGAGAAAAATATTCAAGCGGGTGAAAATGTCAAAGAAGGCAAAAGTAAATGAGCTTCGATTTTATCGTTTAAAAGCAAAGAGGAAAATGAACTCTAAAAATCCAGAGGTCAGGATTAGATACAAACTTGACAAGGTATGCTACTGCTAAAATCATTCTCATTCATTTCTTCTGTTCTTGTTTGATTTTCAGTTAAAAAGAGTTAAATTGAGTTCAAACTTATGGAACTGTACTGTCATTTGCTAATGATGTTGTCATGTTGATGATACCAAAAGAAACCTCCTTTGATTTTTAGAAGAACAAAATGCTTAATATTGTGGCAATCGTACTTTTTAAATCATGATTACAAAACTATTCACATAAGAAGTTCATTCCATTCTTTGCACTTCCTTCTAGACTCAAGTCTTAATTAGGGTGTATAGATTACTGAAACTAGAAACAAATGTTTCAGAGAGAAGGATCAGTTGAAAAGATATTTATCCAGTTCCTGAAAATGGACAGTGTATCATTGTTTGAAATGTGAAAAGAGGATTATGCTAGAATTAAAAAAAAAATCAGCAGTGAAACATATTCTTAGGTAAAGATGAGTTAATGCTGCCTCTTCCTGTCCTTAAGATTCAGATGGAAAAGGAAATGAACTAATTTTGTTATGATTTTGCAGTTATTACTATTGTTTGACTAGTTAAAATGTATGTTGTGCAAACTCTCTCTCCCTCTCTCTTTCTCTTTCTCCTTTGGCGACCTCTGGTAATGATTGTTATTTTCTCAGGCTAAGAGGAAGGAAGTCTGGTTGATTGAAAAACTAAAGAAGTATGAAATACCTAAAGCTAAACATGAAACATATGATCCTGAAATTTTGACAGAGGAAGAGAAGTTTTACCTGAAACGTATAGGTGAGAAAAAGAAAAATTATGTGCCAGTGGGAAGGAGAGGCTTATTTGGAGGGGTTGTTCTCAATATGCATCTTCATTGGAAAAAGCATGAGTCTGTAAAGGTCATTTGTAAACCCTGCAAGCCTGGACAAATTCATGAATATGCTGAAGAGCTCGCACGGTTGAGCAATGGCATTGTGATCGACGTCAGACCTGATAATTCCATAATATTTTATCGTGGAAAAAATTATGTGCAGCCAGAAGTGATGTCACCTCCAAATACCTTATCTAAGGACAAGGTACATTGTTTTCCTTCAACCTTTCAAATTTGTTGTCAATGTTATGAATGTCCAGTAGTTTTATCACAACATTTTGCCAGTGTTTAGCCTGATTTGTAGGCAATCTTTCTGCAAATCTTATATCCTCTCTACATTGTTTCATGTCATGTATTTGATTTTTCACATGTTAGCTGGTAAACTTAAAGCTTGTTGATGTGGGGTTTTCTTTTAACTAAATTGATTTTTGGAAAATACATTGTTTGATGCTAAGGTGAATTATTTGTGGGTTATTTTTGTTAATGACTAAAATATTTTTTGTATTTAATATTTAAAATGTTATAAGAAAAGCAAGGGTAATCTGGTTCATGATTTGATTGATGAAGTGATTAATGATGAGATAAGGGGTTATTATTTGGATTAAATCCCCCTTAATTAAACAGGCCCTATATTTTTGTTGGTCATTTATTTCCTTAGAATTATGTCAAGCATATTTGTTAATATGGGAAATTCTTTGAATATGTGCAAAAACATCAGTTATGCCATGTAAATGGGAGTAGAACTTGGAGTAGTGTTTATTTGGAGTAAATTATGGTTTGAAGAAGATAACTATTGATATTCCTATACGCAATAGGAATCTTCCATTCTTTCTGGTTTGCTGGTCAAAATCCCATTATCAAGTTCTGAATACCATTATCTCTCTTTCCGGCTCATCTCATTCTTAAAAGAAGTGATAAAATATGGAAAGAAGTGAAGTATAATCTGTAGCTAACGGGTGGAAAAATCAACTGGAATGGTAGTGAAATAGGCTACAATCAAATACATCACCATGTTTGTAATTCCATTAAGCAGACCTTTTTCTCCCCCAATGCTATATCTTTTATCCCCTCATAAAAAAAATCAGGTATCTTTTATGTTGTAGTGCAGGTAGGACTTAACATAAGTGTTCCTTCCAATTAGAAGAACTCTGAAGTGTTCCTTCCAATTAACAGAACTCTGAAGTGTTCCTTCCAGTTGAATATCATTATATTTTTTAGTAGAATTAGAGCTTTTTGATGTTGGTTATTTTGGATTATTTTCAAATAATTCACTATTCCATCACTTTTCCAATCAATCTTCCTTCAAATCATCAACCAAAGTACCATTACTTTATTTTTACAATATTTTAATATATTAAATACTAAGAATATTTTAGTCATTTATTCAAATAATCCACTTTTACATCAAACAAGATTTTTCCCAAATAACCCAAGATAAAAAAAAGGCCTTAGAACTCTTCACCTAACTCATCAAGAATTCTATTTACATCTGTTGTCAACTTTATTTGCTTTGTCTATGTCCTTATATTTAAGCCCACAATTATTTTAATGCATTTGTGCCTTAAGTTACACAATTGGTAGAGATTTATACAAACCATGTTTAATTGAAATTGCAGGCCTTGGAAAAATACAGATTTGAACAGTCCTTGGATCATACAAGTCAGTTCATCGAGAAGTTGGAGAAGGAGCTTGAAGAGTATCACAACCATGTCGCCCAGTACAGGAAAGAGAAAGAGAAAGAGACAGAGCTATGAAAATGCATCATATAAGGAATTCCATAACTGCCAAGGCTAAAACTGGAATCAATTTGCAAAAGTTGTTTCCAACTCCAACAAACAGAAGCAAGGCCTATAACTCAGAATTAGTTGTCAATGCTTCAGAGAATCGCTTAATCAGGGAATTTAACAGTTTGAATCAGATCAAACATTGTTCAACTCTTGTGAAATGGCTTTTTGCTTGGAGAGTCAATTTCTAAAGCCCAACTCCAGGTTCCATTAGCATTACATACATGTATATGGCATTTCATCAATCAATTTTAGTACTGTCTTTGAAACACTCCTCGACAATTATATTTTTGTTGCTCATGAAAGTCTTCTCCATATGTGTATTTTTTGTCCTTTCACACTTGAAGTATGGACGTTGCTAAGATGATTAGAATCCCTTAAGCATGCTCACAAGGAATCCATTTTGATGTTTTATTTTAATGATTCTGTTGATGTACTTTTTTATTGTTTTTGCTCTTAATTGGAAGTCACTTGACATTTTGAGATAATTTTCTCCTTAAAAGAGTTCATGTGTATTTGACATTTAAAATGGAGAGCTTACCTAATATCATTGTAAGAGTTTATAAATGGTTATTAAAAGATTAATAATTTCTTAAACTGAATTAAATTGAAATTACTAAAAACAGAAACAAGTAATAATAATTATTTAAAACAAAATCAATAATTAATTAATTTTTATTTTTGACAACTCATCATTTATAAGTCAAAAACATTATTGTATCAAATTGGTTACTATAACCTTCAATTATATATTATTTAAATCTTGACTGATAATTATTAAATCAATATAATCTCTATTTTTTATAATTTTATAAACTCTTTCGCATCAATCAATAGATTTATTTTTGATTAATTAATTTTTTTTTGACAACTCATCATTTATAAGTTAAAAACATTATTGTATCAAATTGGTTACATTAACCTTCAATTATATATTATTTAAATCTTGGCGTTCAATTATATATTATTTAAATCTTGGCGGATAACTATTAAATCAATATAATCTCTATTTTTTTTTATAATTTTATAAATTTTTTCGCATCAATCAATAGATTTATTTTCAAATATAGATGATTCATTAACAATGTTTCTCTTATCCATTCATTATTATACAAGATAAAAATTGTTCAGCTTGAATTTGAATCTTATACTGTTTAAATTACTTTTATTTATTTATTTATTTATTTATTTATTTGTTTTACATGGATATGTTATTCTTTAAGTAATATCGAAAAAGTAAAATAATAGAAAATTATAGATTTTATAATCAGCTTCATAACTAACCCTCTTGTTGAATCTCATCTGAGATTGAAATTTTAATAGGAGGTTGACATAAGTATATTTAAAAAAAATTGATTAAGAATAAACTTCATGACTAAGAGTCGCTACCTAAATTTTAAAATTAGAAAAATAATTTAGACTTATGCACACCACAATTAGTAATTCTTTATGAATTCGGTAATTTAAATTTTATCATCAACTTAAATTAATTTCAAGATATAAAATTTTCTTACTCTAACCGGTTATGTCCCACAACACCTTGAATGTGTTTATTATAATAATTTTGGCCGTTTAAAATAATTGTGAAGTTTTATTTATTTATTTTTTTTAAATTTTCCTTTTTAACATGATTTGAGGTTAGTTATTTTTATTTTATTTTTTTTATCTTTTGCTTACAAAGAATAGACAAACATATAAACATATATGTTAGTAAAGAAAATACAAGAACATACAAATATATAAAGACCGAGAAAAGATAATTATGTTAGACCAAAACCACCAGCATGACTAGATCACATATCAAAAAATAATTATCCATTCCAAGTGTTTTTTGAAAAATGTATAAAACTAATGGGTTGAATGAAAAATGTCACGGTGATCTCAAATCTATCAATTTTGATTTTTTTTAGACAAAATCAAGAGAACATTATCATGAAAATTTTGTTTTTTCTCTTTTTGTTATGTTCATGCATATATATATATATTTGTTGTTGGTTTTTTTTTTAGCAATTAAATTAAAGCAATAAAAACACAAAAATAAACCACACACAAACTCACACAAAGCAAACACAAGCAAACATAACCCCTAAAAAAACAAATTTTGGTCAAAGACTAAAACCGTGGCTAAAATAAAAATAACTGTCAACAACCTTGAAAAATAAGGTCGGAAAAGCAAAAATTAGGTCGGGCCATCGGTCACCAGATTGAAGAGGCAACACATTTTTCTAGGCCGGCCATGGGGTTGGATGATTTTCTAGGTCGGATCCTCGGTCAATCCATGGGGATGATTGATTTTCTCGTCGGCTCCTCGGTCGATCTATGAGACTGGCTGATTTTTTCGATTGGCTCCTTAGTCATCATCCAAAATGCGGTCAGAAAGTTAGCCAAATCGGTCGGTTGGTCTCTCCTATCCAAGAACAACAACACAAAGTAAGAAAGAACAAACAAAAAACAAAAATCGTTTTGTGTGCTTGAATTTATGTTTTAATTTAATAACCATAATTTACAATCACATTACAAAAACACCACAACAATTAATCATAATTTACAATCACATTACAAAACACAACAACAATTAATCATAACACATGGAAGAAAATCACCCAAAATCCTTCAAATTAATCACTTTTATTTTTAATCATATCAAAAACATGTTTTTTAACATTGCAATTATTTAACTAAATTAATATACAACAATGAGTATCTTTTCAACTTTTTCCTTATAATTAACCAATTCAGTAACACAAACCAATAATTCATTCGAATTTGGGGAGTTTTTTTTGTTTCAATTGAATTTAAACAAAAGGAAAAGACCAAAATCTTCTAAACATATTCAATTTCAATAATATAAACTCAAACCAACAATTCAACCAACATTATAATTCAAGAAACTCAAGAAAATAAATTGTAATTTTATTATAAATTGAAATGAAACAATTACAAAGTAAGAATTCTTACACCGATTAAAGGTATGGATTTAGTTAAGGCACCAAGAAGACAAATCTTGGGCTTTTGCTTAGAAAATTCGAAATAGAAATATAGAGGGTTTTCGAGGCTGTATTTTTTACAAGCTAGGCTAGGGTATTTATAAGAGTTTGTAAAAAGATTAGGTCGAAAACCCAAGCCCAACCCATGGAATTTCAGTTTTACTCCTTCAGGACCTTGCCACGTTGAATCCTAACTCGCGATTTTTTAGTTTGTGATTTGTTGAATTGGTTAGCAAATTAAAATAATAAATTCTCATAGGTTTCCACAACATTTCACCATGTCGAAATAAAATTTAAAACGAGGGAGAAAAAACTATTTTAGTAAATTAATGTTTTCCAAACCACTGATTGACCAGGTTTTTTTGGAAATCTGGTGAAGAACGGGTCAAAGATAAGGATGGCAATTTGAAACCGCCCCGCGAAAACCGAACCGAATTGCCCCGTTTGGGATGATTTTCCCCCGAAACCGAATGAGAATGGGCGGGGATGGTATTTGTGTCCCCCGCCCCGACCCGCTCCGATTTCACCCCGAATCTACCCCGAACACCATAAACATAATTAAATATATTAAATTATCAATATATTTATTTATTCAATATATTTATTTATTTACTATATTTTATAAGAGTAGTAATGTTATTTCTTTATAATAAATATAAATTTTAATATATTATAATATATATTATATTAAAAAACTTGTTTATATAATTTTATTGTATAATTTTTATTTTATTTTAAATAAAAATAATTATTAACGGTGCCCCGCGGGATTCCCCGAAACCGAAAAAAATCGAACGGGGTGGGGATGGTATTAAAAAATTCCCCGAAATTAAAACGGTGTGGGGACAGTAAATGCATTCCCCGCCCCGAACCGCCCCATTGCCATCCCTAGTCAAAGAGCACTTGACTTCTTTTCTCGGTCAGATTTTCAACTCTTTTTAAAAGAAATTTCATTGTTCAAAAACTTAAAAATAAAATATATATTAATTATAAAATCAATTTATTTCAATATTTATTATAAATTAAAATATTGATTTATTTCAAAAAAAAAAAAGCAAAACAGTCTACGACTGTGTTGGATAAAACTGAAAATTAAAATCTAAATACTTAATATTGAATTCTAACTATTTAATATTAAAGGATAAAAAATTATATTAACAAATAGGAACATCTTTAAGTATTAATATTTCAGTTAATTTGTTAATACCTAAAATTAATATATGAACAAATATATCACAAATATATCTAGACTATTATATTATCATATATTATTTATATTAGTTAATAAACTTAATATATTAAAGTATAAAATTTAATATATATAAAAAAGAATTAAAATAAATATTATATTGTTAATTAGTATATTAAATTATAATTGATTAACTTAATATATATATATATATATATATATATATATATATATATATACTTTAAAAATAAAAAGAAGTTTTACTCATAATAATAAAAAATTATAATAAAAAAGAATTGAAAAAATAATACGACTTTATATTTATATATAACATTAAATATGAGATAATAATAATATATAAATATTTCTCTTATATTTTTATTTGATAACATTTGAAATTAATCACGTAAAAAATAATTAAATAATTTATAAACAAAGAAAAGAAGAAATTTGTTGTACTCACAATTAAAAAGAATAACATGAATTTATATATATTATTAAATATGAGTTAATAATATATATATATCTTATTTTTATTTAATTTTATTTTATAATATTTAAAAATAATCTCATAAAAATAATTAGATAAATTAATATAAAATAAAATAAAAAGTGAGAAAAAAATAAAAAAGTAATACGATTTTATATATAGCAGTAGTTTTATTAAATATAAAAGGATAAAGCGGTATTTTGATGATATTTTGTTAGAGTAGTGCGTTCAACTTTTTTTCAATTTTTAAAATAAGTTTCATATTTTATATTATTATTTTTAACATTATTCACTTAAGTCTATAACAATGAGTAATTATAAATATGTATAATCAAATATATATATATATATAATGATGCTTAATTTTTAAAGTGTCCGAATTACCGGGTCGAGAGTTGTGGTTAATTTGAATATATATGAGATTAAATGGATACTTGAGTCGGACTCAAGTAGATAATGATGGCTCTCAAATGACTCCAACATTAACAGATCCCCCAGATGATGATGACCTTCAAATGACTCCAACATTAACAACTCCCCAGGATGGATGTAGATTGGATCAACTAACAAATGAGGTAAATGACAAGAAGATGGTGGTGGAGACGATTGGATCAACTTTGTCTAATTTTTTTTTGTACAATTCACATAAGATCGAGGAGGAAGATGTGGATGTGTTTGTGGAGAAGAAGAAGAATGTTAAGGCGGAGAAGAAGAAGAACGACAAGAAGATGGTGGTGGAGAATGATGAGGAATACAAAGAGAAGATTAAGGAAGACAAGGATGATGATCTTTTGGAAGACAAGGATGAGGATGTGAAGAATGTGAATGAGGAAGATAATGATGATGATCTATTGGAGGAAAAGGATGTGAAGAATGTGAATGAGGAAGATAATGATGATGATCTATTGGAGGAAAAGGATGAGGATCTGGTGAAGGAGGAAGATGTGGAAAAGGTTAATGTGTTAGAGGAGAAGGATGAGTATCTAGTGAATGAGGAAGATTTGGAGAAGGTGAATATGTTGATTGAGAATATGGTGAATGAGATGGTGGAGGAAGATGTGATGAATGAGAAGATTGTGGTGTTGAAGGATGAGGTATGTACAATTCACGCATTTTGTCTAATTCACTCATTTTGTCTAATTTTTTTGTACAATTCACATAAGATTTATGATGTGCAGAAGTTGAATGATAAGATTGAGGATGTGGCGAATGAGATGGCGGAGGAAGATGTTTTGAATGAGAAGATTGAGGTATGTACAATTCACGCATTTTGTCTAATTCACGCATTTTGTCTAATTTTTTATACAATTCACATAAGATTAATGATTTGTAGAAGTTTCATGAGAAGATTGAGAATTTGGTGGAAGAAAATGTGTGAATAAGAAGATTGATGTAGATACAATTCACGCATTTTGTCTAACTCACGCATTTTGTCTATTTTTTGTACAATTAAAATAAGATTAATGATGTGCAAAAGTTGAATGATGTGGTGGATAAGGTGAATGAGATGGTGGAGGAAGATGTGATGAATGAGAAGATTGAGGTATGTACAATTCAAGCATTTTGTCTAATTTTTTTTACAATTCACATAAGATTGATGATGTGCAAAAGTTGAATGATGTGGTGGATAAGGTGAATGAGATGGTGGAGGAAGATGTGATGAATGAGAAGATTAAGGTATGTACAATTCACGAATTTTGTCTAATTTTTGGTACAATTCACATAAGATTGATGATGTGCTGAAGTTGAATGATGTGGTGGATAAGGTGAATGAAATGGTGGAGGAAGATGTGATGAATGAGAAGATTGAGATATGTACAATTCACGCATTTTGTCTATTTTTTATACAACTCACATAAGATTGATGATGTGTAGAAGTTGAATGATAAGGTGGATAAGGTGAATGAGATGGTGGAGGAATATGTGATGAATAAGAATATTGAGGTATGTACAATTCACGCATTTTGTCTTATTTTTTTGTACAATTCACATAAGATTGATGATGTGCAAAAATTTAATGATGTGGTGGAGAAGGAGAATGAGAAGGTGGAGAAAAATGTGGTGTTGAAAGATGAGGTATGTACAATTCACGCATTTTGTTTAATTTTTTTTGTACAATTCACATAAGATTGATGATGTGTAGAAGTTTAATTGAGGATGTGGAGAAGGTGAATGAGAAGGATGTGATGCTGAAGGATGAGGATATAGAGAAGGATGTGGTGCTCAAGGATGATGTATGTACAATTCACGTATTTTTTATAATTTACGCATTTTATCTAATTTTTTCCAATGTGCAGGACAAGATTGAGGTTCTGTTGGTGGAGAAGGTGGAAGATGTGGTGCTGAAGGATGATGATGTGTTTGTGGACAAGAAGAATGTGCAAAAGAAGAAGGTGGAGAATAAGGAAGACAAGGAGGATGATGTGTTTGTGGAGAAGGTGGATAAGAAGGATAAGTAGAAGGTGGAGGATGATGTGTTGGAAGTCAATGATACTACAGTCCAATATAAGAGAAAGAGGTCGAGGTCGAGACTATTTACTCCTTACACCGACCCTTCTAAAAAAATGAGAGTCAAATATCCAATCAAGGTTGATCCTTTGGTGAAATTTGATCCGGAACTACTAAAAGAGTTGACGAGTTTGGTGAGAAAAAAAAATGAATTTAAAATGGTGGAGGTCAATACTGGCTCTACAGGCTATAAATTCTTCAATACAATGTTGAGGAAAGCTAAGTGACTCATTGATGAGGTATTCTTCATTATAGAGTATGATTCACGCATTTTGTATAATTCACGCGTAGTGTGGAATCATGAATATTGTATAATTCACGCGTATTGTGTAGGAGATCAATGCCGTATGTTTTCTACTAATAAAAAGAGCAACCACTTACCCTAAGACTTACACTAAGGATTTCACAATCGCGGATGTGCATCTAACTACTTTGTTGTCAGTAAACTATCAAAAGTTTGTTGAGAATCCAAAAGTCATTTCTTTTGATGTAAGCTTTTATGTGTACTACTGGGGTTAGTAGAAATATATATACTGATGTGGAGCACGGTTGATGACATTTATGTGCAACTCAACCTCGAATTTCTGCACTAGGTACTATGTGTGGTGTGACTTAGAGAATGGAGAATTGACGTGTATGATTGTGATCAGTCAATTTTCAAGGACGAAAAATTTGCACAATTCATGCAACCCATATGTGAAATGCTTCCCTACTTTCTTAAACAAGCAATGTTTGAAGTGGAAATTGTCAAATATCCTAAGATGACCACAGACAGTTTCACATTTCACAGAATCCCACACCCAGAACTCCCAAAAGCAAAATCAAGTAGGGACTGTGGTGTATTTGTATTAATGTATATAGAGTACATGACTGCTAAACTTGGTCTAAAAGATGTTGTATCAGATAAAATGACTTTTTTTAGACAAAAGTGGACAGTCTGGTTGTTTAACCAAATTATAGAGACATGAATTGTTATTCTTGTATGTGATAGTCTTTTGAGTTGTTGTAATCCGCGTGTGTTGTTGTAATATGCGTGAGTTGTTGTAATTATTGACATTATTGAAACAATATATTGACATTATTGAAACAATATATTCACATTATTGAAACACTTCTTTTTATGTCCTTTACACTTCTATATATGAAGGCAAAATTTTAGCATGGAGGTTCACAATGAAATCTCTATAAGACTTCTACACATCTAGACCAGCTCCCAACAAACCATTTAGACGAGATCTTGATATCAAAGTTTGTTGGAGCTGGTACAGATGTGTAGAAGTCTTATAGAGAGGCAACGTTTATGATCTATAAGACTTTTACACATTTGGATCAGCTCCCAACGGACCATCCGATACGAAATCAAGGTTTGATATCATGGTTTGTTGGAGCTGGTTCAAATGTGTGAAAATATTATAGAAAGACAATACACGTGAGTTATTGCAATACGCGTGAGTTATTACAATACGCGTGAGATCTTCCTTTTATGTCATTTTTATGATCTATAAGATTTTTACACATCATTTCCAGCTACCAACGGACCATTCGATACAAAATCTTGATATCAAGGTTTGTTAGAGTTGGTGATGATGTGTGAAAATATTATAAAACGAAGGATTATTGTAACATGTGTGAGTTGATGTAACCGATGGTTAGTATAGAACGAAGGGTTATTGTAATATACGTGAGTTGATGATACGCATATTACAACAATAACTCACGCATATGACAATACGCGTGAGTTATTGTAATACGTGTATTACAACAATAACTCACGCGTATTGTCATGTACGTGAGTTATTGTTGTAATACGCATATTACAATAACTCACGCATATTTTCATATAAGTGAGTTATTGTTGTAATACACATATTATAATAACTCACGCATATTACAATATGCGTGAGTTATTGTTGTAATATACGTTAGTTATTGTTGTAATACACGTATTACAATAACTCATGCATATTGTCATATGCGCGAGTTATTGTTGTAAAAATTGAATAGAAAAAATCTAAGTAATTCAAACACTATCCTAATAGTAAAAAATTGTCTATGACCAAAGAAAAATAATAACATTGAAATGATATAGCGATGCTTATAATTAGAAATTAAGGATTAACTGGCGGCTCAAAAGAAGATGAGACTCCTATTTCCCTATTAGAATTAGAAACTTCCATAGAAAGGCTTTCACCATTTGTTAGCCTCATCATTTTCATCTACAAACATAGCCTCATCAATGCTATGGTGAAATATGTGGCCTTTCAACATTAAGAACCATTGTTTGAAGTACATTTAGAACATTATGTTGCATTAAAATCTACAAAAATTAACACATATTTCATACAATACAATTATTCAACATCATTAATTTCATACATTACAATTTGTTGGGATCGGCGTCAACAACAACCGGTGGGGTTTGATTATTGTTGAATGACTATCGACTTCCAATTAGGTTTTAACCCTGTTAGAGGTTAAGACTTGTTTCTATTCTCGTGACAAATCTTTGCGAGCTCTTGAATCAGATTCAAGTGCGGAATTACTCGCTAGATTTGAAACATATTGATGCAAGATGAATAAGATAGTAATAAATGGACACAGAGTTATTTATGGATGTTCGGAGATAAAAACTCTTTCGTCACCCTTTCCTCTGTTTCCTGAAGGATTCACTAGAATACTTTAACTTGTATAGCATCTACACAAGCTCGGTCAAAAACCCAGGTCTTAACAATGCATGTTATGAACTCCTAGCTCTCACTCTGTTGAATAGACACCCTCTGTTCAATTTACAACACTTAATATTCTTAATAGATGTTACATCAATTTCTCTCCCAGCTTATCTTAATGGAAAATAACGAGTATACGAATTACAACTAGGATAGTGAGAGAGTGATTTTAATCGTAGATGAATAATGTCAAAAGAACCAAGAAGATAAGCTAAAAAGGAGAACACTTCTTCTTGATTAAGATCCACTTATATGTATGAGTCACAACCTCTTTGCATTCAATGATGGCGTGTTGTAGAGCTCCGCGTGCTGATGTAGCATAACTTTACTTGAGTGTTGTACCCGCACTTGAGTATCGTAGCCCTACTTGAATAGCGTGTGACTATTGAGCTTCTTAGAAGGTTTGTATAATGATACACGCCAATTAATGCAATGGTCGAATCTGAATATTGACATGTGGAATTATTCCGTTAATTACTGTGTGTGCTGATGTGGCAGTCTACCGTTTATCGGGCGATGAGTAAGGAAAATGAATGTGCGCTACTTTAGTCTTTTGTTGAAGCCTAGACGTCTGCTAGCGTTTCTTTAGACTAGAGCATCTATTCAAGCCTAGACGTCAGCTAGCGCTTCTTCAGACCAGAGCGTCTATTGAAGCCTAGACGCCTGCTAGCGCTTCTTCAGACCAGAGCGTCTGTTGAAGCCTAGACGTTTGCTAGCGCTTCTTTAGACCAGAGCGTCTGTTGAAGCCTAGACGTCTACTAGCGTTTCTTTAGACCATAGTGTATGTTGAAGCCTAGACGTCTATTAGCGCTTCTTCAGACCAGAGCGTATGTTGAAGCCTAGATGTCTACTAGCGCTTCTTTAAATCAGAGCTTCTATTGAAGCATAGACGTCTACTAACGCTTCTTCATACCAGAACGTTTGTTAAAGCCTAGACGTCTACTAGCGCTTTAGTTCTGCTTTCGTCAGCTTGTCAAATAGTCGTCTCATGAGCTGTTCCTACGCAAAGACAAGTACACAACTTAGTTTTATTCATAAATGATCCGTAAAGCTTTATGTGAGCACATCATTAAAATTATGTTGTATTGATTAAACTATTTCTTATTCACCTAAGTTCATTTTAATCAATTTACACATTTTTCCTTAATTAATTAATTATTTCTTTAATTAATTAATTTATTCTTCTTTTCTTAATTAACTTATTCTAACACAATTATTCATACAAAGTGTCTTAAGGAAATGCCACGCATGAAATCATAAAATACAATTATTCAACATTAAGAGGACTTAAGGAAATGCCACACATGAAAGTACTGATTCAAGTTCAAGCTAAATGATCATGTTGCTGAAATGATGGTCCATGTTGTTGAGATGATGCTCTTGTAGTAGCTGGTGTAAGCATCACTAATTTGCATGTTGCCCTGTTATGACCTTGACCACCACATGATCTGCATCGTCTCTGGACCTTACGAGGCTCGCCTTGGAATGACAACGCTTTGTTGTTGGCCACCATTTCTTCACCTTAACAAGTGGTTTTAGACACACTCTATGCTTGATATTTTCAAGAATATCCCAAGCGTCTTCATTACAAACTGAATAATATGTCTCCGCATATGTATTTAACCACAATTAAGTTGAGTATACCTGAAAAATATAACAATAAAACATGTGAGCAATTGGTTAGATAGATTAAAGATAACGATTAAACATGTGAGCAATTGTTACCTTGAGTAGAATTCATAAGGATCCAATTTTTGATTACGGGCAGCAACCAGGGCATGAGTACAAAGAAGAACAAATACATCAAATACCCTACAACTACAAGTCATTTCTTTGAAGTCAACTTTAAAATCAGATTTACCGTCATGCACATAAAAATCGAATTAGTTAAGTGAATTGACGTTATATAATCTAGCATTCTCAGCTAACTCACGTAAGAACTTTTCATAATTTTGAGATAAATGTTCTATGTAATTGAATGTTTTTTCTCTTATATTATGAAACAATTCTTGTATTTTGAATCTTAAATAGTCAGTTAAGGTTGTTATGGGATACTTTCTAGCATTCCTACTCTGACTATTAAAGCTCTCGACGTAATTGCTTGTCATTTGATTGTATCATTTACTGGGGAAAAAGGTACGACTCCATCTCTCCATCCCAATATCTGCCAAATAGACAGCAATACGAGGGTCCTTAGTCCTGATCTTGTCAAAATGCCGATTAAACATTGAGACGGTGTATGCATGCGAAGCCAAATCAAACTCTGCGTGTCAGTGATCAGTTTTAAATTTGGCCATAATAATAATATTGATGTGTATGTGAATGCATAGTGATATGCTTCTTGAAAAACTGAGCACAATGCATTAACAATACTTGGGTGTCTATCGGATACAAAGACGAGATTTGGGACTGACCCAATAACTACTATTAGTTTTTGCATGAAATATGTTCAGGAGTTATTATTCTCTGAATCAACGATGCCAAAAACAACATGATATAGTTGTTCATTTGCATCTAATGTTATAGACACCAATATTTGACCTTCAACCTTGTTCTTAAGAAAACTAACATCGACGCACAATACAGGACGACAACATCGACCCAATCATTAACCCCTTTATTCAGACGTAAACATGGTTCTTCATCAATGTAATTTTGAGTTTTAAAGGCAACCTCCTACTGCTGAAACTTCGAGAATACGTTAGGATCATCAATTTCTGGAACCACTACACTTTCTTGAGTTGGGTTTATTGAGTTTCTAGGTAGACGATACACACAGTGTAATGTGAAGGTGGATTGACATTGCTTCATATAAAAAGAAGTTCACATCTATATCTTGTTTGATATCAGTTATATAAGAAAATTTGACATCCATACCTGGAGTATTATACTTGGTTTTAAACAATAAATCATATCCAGATTTATCAACATTAGTAGCATAATAGATCTTATCAACTAATTCGGCATATATAGAATTTAAGGGAACATTCAAACCTCTTGTTGACTTTGAAACAAAATGAGTAACACCATCTGTAATTTTCCACTCTCCATTAAAGTAAGAATTACTTGAGCTTCAATTGAAAACAGTTCAACGCGTATTGTAATGTTTTATTGTTGCTTTTTGAAGATGGCGTCAACCATAACAGAGAAGGAGTTTCCTGCTAGGGTACGATGGAAATCCAATGCAGTAATTTTTCCAGAAATTTGGTGCAATGGATCTAATGGATAAGAGTCCCCTATCCAATAGGTCCATTGAAGCAAACTTGTGGATAATTCTTTGCAAATTGTATTTCATGAAACCTAGTAGGAAACTCCTCCTTAGTGAGAAATACGTGCGAGTGAGCAACAATACGCGTGAGTGACATCTGTCTTTGTTCATAACACAATATTCATTCACATTCAGGAGTTATCCAATCACTAACTAAGAATATAACCTAGCTATACTATAACCTAGTGTTCATAATCACTAACTAAGAAAAATCATCAAATAAAATAACATAAAATAAACATACCCATTTGAGAACGAAGAGTCGTGGGTCTTCAAACGGAGAGGTCGTGGTCGTGGTCTTCAGCTGCTGGTCGTGGCAAAGGGAGCGGGAGGGATATGGTTTTTAGGGTTGGAGAGAGAAAGTCGTGAATTGTAAAACTTTTTTTTAAGATGAGGGCAAATTAAGCTTTATATACTATGAAATACACGTTTTATAATATCCGCGTTTCATGTAATATGCGTATACGCATATTACAATATTCGCGTTTTATGCAATATGCGTATTTCATTATACACGTATTACATAAAATGCGGATATGTAATACGCATTAATGAGCGGTAAGGGGGCGTCTCGGAGACAAGACGAACATTTCGCAGCCAAAATTGTCATTTTTTCAAAATTTATGAAGCATGGGTCATTTTTCGAATTTAACCCATTATTATGATCATTTCGTCAAATTTGCCCTCAGTTTAGACTAGTCTAACACCCCGATAATGGTCCAGTTTCTATAAGTTGAGGTCTGTTTCAATCATTTTGAAGCTTTAAGACTATTTACTCTTCTCCGGATGCAAGTTTGAGGGCTATTTAAATAATCTTTCATTTCCCATATGAAACGAGAAGCCTCGACGAGGGATCGAGAGAGTAAGAGAGATATGGCGTCAGAAAATCGGCGGCCAGAATTGAGGAAAGACGCAGTGAACAATAAATGGGTAATCGTATCTCCAGCTCGATCACGTCGCCCTTCTGATTTCAAATCAAAGTCCGACACTTGTATTGCTGATTCCACCAACAACTACAACGCGAGCTGTCCATTTTGCGCCGGAAACGAGCATCAATGCGCCCCGGAGATCTTCCGTTTCCCTGCGGATTCTGCCGCCGACTGGAAGATCAGAGTCATCGAAAATCTCTATCCTGCTCTCGCCAGAGACCTCGACTCCCCTTCCACGCATCATACAGGTTCTGGAATAGAGGTCCTCGCTGGTTTTGGGTTTCACGATGTAGTGATTGAGTCTCCGTTTCACTCCCTTCACCTGTCCGATCTATCCGCAGCTTGCATAGGCGTTGTCTTACTGGCGTATAAACAAAGAATAACACAGCTTATGTCCAATAATTCGATACAATATGTTCAGGTAAGCATTAAAAAGCTAGAATCTTGATTTCAGTA
The DNA here is from genome assembly GCF_907164915.1 of Impatiens glandulifera. Classification (NCBI taxonomy): domain Eukaryota; kingdom Viridiplantae; phylum Streptophyta; class Magnoliopsida; order Ericales; family Balsaminaceae; genus Impatiens; species Impatiens glandulifera. Next base: position 20,333,090 of record NC_061866.1, on the reverse strand, counting down.
ATGAGAGCCTATTAATTTAACATTTCGAGCTCCCTGTGGAAGGAGAAACTGGAGACAACTTTAACTTGATTTATTGTCTTTCTTTACATAATAAAAATGTTCTCAAAGGGCACAATCTGTTCCAGTTTGTCTTTGGAACAGTCCATATATGGAACAACCTCCAAATTTCATTCATCGTGAGTATTTATATTATGTATGATATCTTCACAAGGCAATCTATGGATTTAAATAGGCCTCTCGCCCATGTCATGCCATCCAGTGGACTTCCTTGCTTGTTCTAGGGTTCATCAAGTCTTAATATGTTTAGAAACTTTTCCTGTATTGTTGTGACAAGATGACTGACTATATCTTGGTATATGTGGATGATATTATTTTTACTTGTAGCTCTATTGCTTACATCTCCTCCACTATAGTCGTTTGAGTGAACTTTTACATCTGGATAATTGTATTATTTCTCACCATAGAGGCTACTTGCACCATGGATGGTCATTTGTTTTGGGTCCTGTTAACAAGCACTAGACCAATCCCTTAATTCTCTAGTGGCTAACTAACTCATCCCCATACCCTCCTATGTGAGAACAATTAGTGTAAATTGATTGTGCTCATCCCCATCTCTAGAACCATTAGTATTCTCTTGTATAATATTGAGCTCGCCTTCACAATTGATTGTGCCTGCCAGTTTATGCAATCACCTACTACATCTCACCGAGAGCGATCAGATGTATTTTCTGGTATCATCACAATACACCGCAATCTGTTTCTAGACTCTCAACATCTCTTACAATGATTTATTTTGTTACTCTGGATCTGAAAGTGTAAATTTATATATTGCACTAAAATGAAGCTACAAAAAAATATTGAAGAATAACTAAACAGTTAATATGCTAAATAGAGATATTGAAGGGGGTAATGGGGTACTCGTCGGGGATCGAGTACCCGACAAATTGGGATGAGGAAGAAATTGGTATTGTATTGTGTAAATATGGTGTTGTACTATGTGGATTTTTTTACATGGAGAGAAAGAAGATATTTTTCATATTTATTCTTATAATAGGTTATATATATTTATATAAGTTTAGGAGTTCAATTTTTCTCTATTAGGATAAATAAGAATTCTTAAAATATCTCAACTAATAAATTTTATTTTCCTGGTAAATTAGAATTCCTAAAATGTCTCAACCAATTTCTTCTACAATTAAATCAGTTAATAAAATAAACTAATAAACTTAGTTTGATTATTTTCACACCCTGCTTACCACATATTGTTCTTGCCTTCCTCAGCACACCAAATATATTGAGATTGATTTTTTATATTGTTTGTGACAATGTCACATGAAAGAATCTTCTTATTCAATATATCTCCACCCATGATCAGATTGTCGAAATATTCTCCGAGGAGTTGTTCTTTTATCACTTTCCTATACTTCGTGTCAAGCTTACAGCTTGTGCCTTCCCGTTTCCCATGCAGCGGTCGTTAAAATTAACTACAGTAAATAAAACTGTTAGATAACAATAACCACATCACACTTGGAGGTAGTTTGTTTTATTACAAACAGCTAGATACCATATGCATAAATAGACATCAATTGAGATGGTACAAATCCTCCTGAAAATTTATAAAAAGGGCAGTCTTTCTTCACTCTTGTTCTCTGCACATAAAATGTTAAGTCTCTACTCTTTTCCTTCAACTATGACTGATTTGATCGTTATTTAATTATAGGTGTTCAAGAACCATGGTGCATCAGCTGGAGCTTCATTGAGTCACTCTCATAGTCAGATAATAGGTCTTCCCGTTGTTCCACCTCTGGCTGTTTCGCGTATTGCGAGTATGAAAGAGTACTTTGATAGAACTAACAAGTGTAGTCTTTGTGATCTTCAATCTAAGGATCTTTTGATTGACGAATCTTCCCTTTTCATTGCAATCTGCCCATTTGCTGCAACATTTCCTTTTGAGATATGGATTGTTCCCCGCGATCATACCTCTCATTTTCATGAGATAGATGACATTAAGGTACCCCCTTCGTTGTTATTATTGCAGTAAAATTGATTGTCTTTTGGCATTTTCGGGAATTCTTGAGTTAAGGTTTATTTTAAGAAAGCACCTTTATTGTCAATCTAGTACTCTATTATACCCTTTTATGGTAATTTAATAAAAAAATAATGTTTCAAACTCTTTAAACTCTTGGGTCCCTATATTACCCTTATTTACTTCCACCTCTTTTCAATAAAAAGTATTGATAACCCATTATTTTCTCTTCTTTTAAGGGTATTTTGGTCCATAATTCTAAGTTTTGTATTTTTGTGAAAGTAACATACACCCTTTGTTAATTGTATATAGTGAAAGTCAAAAGAACAAAATCACAAATAAACAAATCAAGACAATGATCCCACAAGAGGGAACATAGGCCAGATGGATTATTAGTTAAGGAAACAACAAAACATAACTTTAATTCCTTGTTTATGCTTAAGTGCATTTTTTTTTGTTATATCTTTCATTCAAGTTGCTTTGGAAGCTCCAAAATCATGAAACATTCATGAGTAACTTTTTTATCATTTTTTTTCTTGATATGTGGTATCTGTAGGCAGTTGATCTTGGTAAGTTGCTGAAACTTATGTTAAGGAAGTTGGCGTTGCAGCTGAACAACCCACCATTTAATTTCATGATTCATACCTCTCCACTCCGGGAGGTTCCCTTGCAGTCATCATCTTACACCCACTGGTTTCTTCAAATAGTGCCTCATTTAGGCGGAGTCGCTGGTTTTGAGATAGCAACTGGTTGTTACATAAATCCAATTTTCCCCGAAGATTCTGCTAAGATACTGAGGGAAGTCCGTCTTCCAGAGTAATGATAGCTCAGTTTTGTTAAGGGAAATTGTTGGATTATATATGAATAAAGATTTGATTAACTAGAGGTTTAATAAAATAAATAACATGTTTATCTTTTAGGATATTGCATAAGATAAAATCATTTATCTTCTTTGTTGCATCTTGCTAAATTTGATGAAAAAGTTGCTGACATGGTGATGTGAAATTAGGCGTGGCTCCACATGCTATTCTTTAACATCATTCCGCATGCAAAAACAGTGAGCCAAATATTATATGGAAGAGATAAAATCAAATGTTCACATAAATGTACTAGATAATAAGAGGCTCTTGATGTTCACATAAATGTACTAGATAATAAGAGGTTCTTGAGTATTTGGTATGTGTTACCATATATTATATATTATGTTATAGGAAGACTTAAGTGGGGCTCAATGATATGATGTGTCTTAGAAATAAACATAAAAAGTAAAAGACTTGTTTTTAAGTATAAGGTTGTGTGACCCATGAAAGAAGTGATATTGTTACACTGTTATTTAAGCTATAAGGTAAGACAGTTAAATACTATTTGTTTGTTTATTATGAGGAATGAAATAAGGAAATTATTTTTCTTTTAAAGATTTTTATTTATTTTTTTGTCTTCCTAAATTAATACTCTTATATTTCTTGTAATGGAAATTCTTCTATCAATTAATAGTTGAGTATGAAGTCATATCAAATTATTAATATTTGGGAAATTTGACGAAATGACTCTAATAATTAACTTTTTTTTTTTTTTTTTTTTGGAAAGAATCGAAATCTTATAAAATTTGTAAAAATGATCTTTTTGACATGTTTAAAGACAAAAATACCATTTTGCGTCACGCAATGTCGGGTGATGCGAATGGATGACCGGATAATGTTTGCAAAAATGATCTTGCGTGACGCGAAGGGATGAGGCGATCAATTTTGTAAACATTATCGCATCACGCGAGGTCTTTTTGCAAACATTATCCGGTCATCCCTTCGTGTCAAGCGATGCATACGTCGCGTGACGCGAATGGGTATTTTCGTTCGAAATGATAATTTTTTTAAACTTTATACTAGGTTAGTCATTTCCCAAAATGAAGTCATTAAGGTTATTTCTTCAAATTTCCATAATATTTACACTTTGATAAAAAAAAATATCAGAAACATGATGTAATCATTGGACAACTTGATAGCAAAATTGGACCACCAGGATCAATATATACTATAAAAGCATTAAAAAGATAAATTGCATACTAAAACGTCCCACTTTGAACTATGGAGAAATGTCTAAAAACTTCCGTTCGAGTTCGAGACACATACATCTCACTGTTCAGCGAGTGGAGAGTAAGCACTTGGATTATACTGGTGCCATGTTTGTGTCACTCACCCTGAAGTGAGTAGTCCGTGTGACTGCCGCGTCTCATGATGGAACAAAGGTACACTTTCGATTTTTATTTGAGCTTTCTGCCTATTCAAGAAGAAAGGAGAGTAGGCCCTGCCTTTTCTGTTTTTTTTTTTTCAATTGACCCCTGCACTTTGCAATATCTCCTAGAATTTATTTCTGAGCGATTTTGCCTCCAAACTTTGATTTTAATTTTATTGTATTTTTTTTTTTAAATATTTTATGTTTAAACGAAATTAGTGTATTAAAATGAGAATTCTTCTAAAAACATGGTATGTATTTGGATTGTTTTCGGATGACTTAATTGTGTTTTAACTAAAATTTCAAGTAACGTTAGGATTATTAGATCATTTTAATTGTCAAATTTAATTAATTATTTTTTTTAATTAATGAGAACTAGTATGACACTCCACGATCATGACTCCCCGTTTCAATTTATAATATTTTAAGTGAGAATCAAACTTGTAACCTTTTGATCTCTTGATTCTTTTTACATTTGTGGAGTATTAATTACTTGTTTATATTTAGGGATGACAACGTTTATCCTACCCGTCGGGTAGTGAAGTACTCATCTTCAAACTCAATTTACATTTTACTATCTGCCTCGAACCAGACGAGTATCTCTATTTGTATCGTTATTCCTGATTTGTCAGGTTTCTGATCCCCGACGGGTTACCCCATTACCCGAATAAAATATGAATTTATATTTATTATTTTTTATAAATATACTAAATATTAAAAACTCAAATTAAAATATTATTTATATGCATAATTATTTTATAGAACATTAAAAATATAACAACTTTGTTGTTATTAAGTATTTGGAGTTTAACAAAATTTGTGAGAAGGTTGAAGAAAGTTGAAGTAATGTTAAATTTGAAGATATGAATGTAAAGTGAGTAGAGAGAAAATATTTTGTTATTAAAGAAAGGGAAAATTGAGAGTTATGGGGAAGATAAATTAAAAATAATGTTGGCGTGTAGCGTGGGTATGGGTAAAATAAATAATATATTATTATAAATTTGTAATAATTGTAATGATGTAAAATTTGAAAAGTCATTTTAAACTTAAATATATATATATATATAAATTTTAATATTAATTTTCTGGGTATCGGGTTTGGGTTTCGCACACTCCTTATTCCCGAATATAATCGGGTAATCATTTTCACTCCCCAAACCCGAATTTAACCACAAGATATCCATGAGTATTAGGTATATGGGTACCCATTGCCATTCGTGTTTGTATATCATATTATGTTGTTGACGAATGATATCCACTTAACTCTAGCTAAAACTAGGAAGGCTAACTAATGTTCTTTATTTTATGTACATATGAAAAAATGTTATTAGCATGCTTATTTTCTAAATGCTTTTCTTTATATCAATACTCAAAATATTTTTGGTGCAAATATTTTTGGTGGATTTGCATAAAGTGTCTTGTTGCAAACAAAAAATCTGTTTAGAGAGAATAATCTTGTTGGAATTTTAAACTAAATCCATTAATTAAATGAAAATGCGAATTTGGATAAATAAATTAAATATCATTTAATCAAAATAAATATAAATTCATACCAAAAAAATTCAAATGTGAAATTTAATGTCATTGGATAAGATTGAATGCCAATGGATAAGATCGAATGCCAAAGTCTAGAAATGTCAATAGTCTAGGAATGTCAAGAGTCTATGAATGACCGTTGTTGGATGAATTATCAGCCGTTAGATTGATTAATAATTTTATTATGATGGTTTAATTTCCAGCTATATATATATATATGAATGTTAGAACTCTTCGTATATCTTTTCTTTACTCATTTCATTATCTCTTTATAATTCAAAAAAAAATTTCTTTGTTTTCTTGGTGTTCTTCAATTTCTTGACTCGTCGTATTTTTATTGAAACTCGATGATCGATTCGAGTACTTTATGAAATTTGCTGCGTATTAATTCCAGTGCTGAGTACTAGATTCGTTGTACCCTATGAGACATCTCCAACACAAAAGGAGATTGTGGAACTGTTTAAGAGCAATGTTCTAAGCACATGCCTCGATTCAACATTGTATTCTAAGGATTTCGTTCTTGGTATATTCTAGTTTATTTAATTTATTTGTAATATCACATATATATATATATATATATATATATTTCTGTTATTTCAAGACAAGATATCTAAATATCTTAAAACAATTTTCGTGTGCTAAGTTATTTAGTAGTTTTTACCGTCGAAAATCTTTGTTTTTGATGTTTCAGAAATACGAGCTGCGATGTTGTAAAAGAGATGATGACTCATTTCGACAAGTTAAAATTATTTATCTTAAAAAGGAGAAGAATATATATTAACAAAGATAAGTCTTTATTATACACGTATATATATGTTAATTATTAACATTTTTTTGTGTTGTCAAAAATCTTAATTTTATAAGTTAATATATGCTAGACAAATAATTTTTCTCAAGAAAAATTGTATATTCAATATACAAAATTGAAAATAAATTAAAAAACAATAATTTTTTTTTATTAAATGTATGTTAGTTACTTTTAAATTAAATCAAAATGGAAAATATTAAATTAAGTTAAAGGGAAAATCGTTAAATTAAGTTGAATTATGAAAAACGTTTTAATTTATTAAAATGAACTTAGGATAATTAAAATGAATACACATGGTTTTGATGAATGAATAAAACTAAGTTCAGCAATGTGTTATACGTAGGTAAAATCAAAGACTCGCTAACAACAGAGTTGTCATCAGCTAAAGAATCGCTAACGGTAGAGTTTGCCAACAACAGAGTTGTCATCAGCTGAAGACTCGCTAACAGTAGAGTTTTCCAATAGCAGAGTTGCCATCAGGTGAAGACTCGCTAACAACATAGTTTTCTAACAGTAGAGTTTCTCAAACAACAGAGTTCGTTGGCAGTAGAGTTCGCTGGCAACAGAGTTGCTAAAACAACAGAGTTCGCTGGCAGTAGAGTTGCTCAAACAGCAGAGCTCGCTAGTAGTAGAGTTGCTCAAACAGTAGAGCTTGCTAGTAGTAGAGATCGTCATCAGTAGAGTTCGCTAGTAGTTGAGCTGATCAACAATTGAGTTCGCTATCAGTAGAGTAGCTCATTAGCTGAGCTGATCAATAGTTGAGTTCGCTATCAACAGAGTAGCTCATCAGTAAAGCTGATCATCAGTAGAGCTCGCTATCAGCTAAGTTCCCCATCAGCTAAATTCTTATCAGTTAAGTCAAGTAGCCGAGCACGCATAAATTGCAATACGATAAAATGTACAACCAACTCTCTTCTCTGACATGTAAAACGATAAACGAATATTCCATTCCATTGCGCACTAAAATCCTGTATGTCAGGCGTACGACAAACGTACCGTTGCTACATATCGAAAAAATGGATTCGACCGTTGTCATGCATTTAATATAAAAAGGCATTAGAGATCAACGGTGAAGCTCTCCGGTTCTTTGATAGTCTAGCTCTTGGCAAGTTAAGTTCTTGAAGTTTACGCATACACGAGATGATATACGTTGAGCAATAATCTTTTGTATCATACGATAATCATTTTATTTGTGTAAGTTGAACAGATAGTCTTATGTTCAACAAGATAGTGAGAGCTAGAAGTTTAGACATGCAAGTGTTAAGACATGTGATCTGAGTGAGTTTGTGTAGCGTCTATACCAATCAAAGTCTTCTAGTAGAATCCTTTTGAAAACAGAAGAAGGGGTGGCGTAGGAGTTTTATCTCCGAACATCCATAAAATCTTGTGTTGTCTTTTCATTGCTTGATTCATTTTTATATATGCCGCTTCAAATCCTGCAAGTATTTTCCGCACTTGAAGCCGTTCAAGAGTTTGTTACGATTTGTCCAAAAATAGAAACAAATTTTCAATCCTTAATAGGATTAAAATCGCATTTAAGTGAAAAATAAAACAAAAATATTCAACCCCCTTCTACTGTTGTCTTCGATCCTAACAAATAGTATTAGAGTAGGTTATCTATTCTTAAGCTACTGTAGATATCTGAATCATGTCTTACCTAAACAAGATTCCAATGATCTCAAAGGAAGACTATGATGACTGGAAGATCAAAATGCAAGCACATCTGGTGGCACAAGATGATGACATGTGGTATGTCATCACAAATGGTCCCATGAAGATATTAAAGGTCAACAAATCCAGAAATACAATGGAGGGTGCTCCTCAGATGATAGAGAAACCCATATACGAGTGGATTGCCGAAGACAAGATGAAGGCCAAACTCGACAATGTGGCCAAAGACATCCTCTACAAAACTTTGGACAAGAACATGTTCAGCAAGATCAAATCATGTTCCTCTGCCAAAAAAATCTGGGAGAAGCTGACTCAACTTTGTGAAGGCAACAACTAAACAAAAGAAAACAAGTTGATGGTTGCCACAAAAAAGTTCGATAACATTAGGATGCGCTCGGGTGAGACTACGACTAAGTTCGATGAAAGATTTAGCAACATAGTCATTGAACTCTCAACCCTAGGAAAGGTATATAGCAATATGGAAGTTGTTATCAAAGTTATGAGAGCTTTCCCAAATAATGGGATATCAAAACGATGGCTATGAGAGAATCCAAGGACCTCAACAAGATCGAGCTATATGATCTCTTTGTCGATCTGAAGGCCTATGAGTTTGAGATAAACTCAAGAAATTAGGAGGAGTCATACACCCCCATCACAACACAATCATTGGTGATTTCTGAAGAGCCACCTACTTCGACATCTTCCAAGTCTGCTAAATAGATCAACAACGACGTGATGTCATTATTTGTCAAGAAGTTTGGCAAATTTATGAGGAAGAATCATTCTTACTCCAATCTTAACAGCAATAATTTTAAAAATGAGTCTAATGCTAATTTAAAATGTTTTAATTGTGACAGACTATGTCACTTCATGGCTGACTACAATAAACTCAAAAGGGATGACAATATGCCATTTGAGAGGAAGTACAAGGAGGATCGCAAATCTTCTAGGAATAAGAAGGAACAGAAGGCTTTACTTGCTGAGGAAAGTAAGAGCAAATGGGCTGAAGGTGATTCCGATGAGAGCTCCTCAAGTGAAAGTGAGGAAATTGTCAAATGCCTCATGGCAGATGACAACGTGGTATTTGATTTACCTTTGATGAATTCACAAGAAATGATTTAATTACTTCATCCAATGACATGGTCATTGAGTACAAGAAACTGTCAAATATTTTTAAGGAAATAAATTTGAAAAACAAATCTATCAATACAAGTTTTTCAACTCAAAATAATGAACCAGAAGTTTTGAAAAACAAAATGAATGAACTATCAGTTGAGAATGAGAAGCTCAAAATGAATGAACTATCAGTTTAGAGTTTATTTGCTGAAAATTAAAGATTAAACTATGTGGTTGGTTCATGGACTAAGTTTGGAAATATTCTCAAGCAATTACATGAGCAGCAAAGGCCTGCCCGGATGCAAATCCGGTCTGGGATTTGTTGGGGGCAATCCAACTGAGTCCTGCAACAAGTTGAATCCGGTAAAAGGAAAACTTAATTTCATAAATTTCGTTAAGGGAAATTCAACTGACATTTGAACTAATCAAAACTGTAATAATTTGACTCTTAAAGATGAAATTAAATATATTAAGCCAACTGACCAAAAATCAAGCTAGCTTAAGCCCAAAAATAGGGCAGCCAACTGGTGTGGTAAGCACAAACCTGACAAAAAGTCGGGAATGTTTTATCAAAAATCATATTTTAAAATTAACGAATCATCAGCAGGAAAAAGGAAATCTTCAAAGTCTAAAACATACACATTGTTAAAAACACAAAATGGGAGATCCATAAAAATAACTCAAGTATGGATCCCAATAGACTAATTAACCATGGACCCAAATGAATATGGGTACCAAAGCTGTCAATATTTATAGGTGCAGGTAAAATATGATAACAACTTGGAAGATTCATTATGGTATCTAGACAGCGTCTACTCCAGGCATATGACATGCAATAGCCGGCTACTAACGGACATATCAAAATGTACTAGACCAAAAATCACCTTCATTGATAACTCGAAAGGTAAAACCATGGGTAAGGGTAAGATTATCCACGGTAACTTTACTATTAATAATGTATTATATATTGGTAAAAAATTTATGTTACAATTTAATTAGCATAAGTCAAATGTGTGATAATGGGCACATAGTAGAATTTCACAAACATGCATGTCTTGTTAAAGATCATCAGGGGAACACCCTGCTGACATGAAATAATGTAGGAAACTCCTATAAAATGAATTGGAAGAATAAATCTTCAGATCCCGTATGTATGATTGCCAAAACTAGTTATGGTATAAGAGACTTAATCACCTCAACTTTAAAACATTAATAATATTTGTACAAAAGATCTTGTAACTGGAATTCCTAAACTAAAATTTAATAAAGACAAGGTCTGCCCAATTTGTCAAATGGGCAATAAGATCAAATTAATATTTAAAAACAAAGGGAATATCCAATCTGATAGATGTTTAGAATTACTACACATGGACCTATTTGGTCCAATTCAAGTAACTAGTTTATGGGGAATGAGATATACATTGGTCATAATTGATGACTACTCAAGGTTCACTTAGGTAGTATTTTTAGTATCTAAGGATCAAATTGGTGTTAATTTAATTAAAATTCTTAGAAGACTACAAAATGAAAAATCTTTAAGCATTATAAAAATTAGAAATGATAGAGGAACATAATTCACAAACAAGAATCTGTCTTCTTTCCTTGAGGAATCTGGTATTAAACACAAGTTGTCTAGTGCCAGAACTCTACAGCAAAACGGTGTTGCTGAAAGGAGAAACATAATAGTGAAAGAAGTAGCTAGATCAATGCTAGCTGATTCTGGTGGGTAGAAGTTATTAATACATCATGTTATACTCAAACAGGTCAATGATTAATAAACAATTTAATAAAACACATTATGAAATTTGGTATGGCAAAGTTCCTAAAATATCATACTTTAGGATATTCGGCTGTAAGTGTTTTATTCACAATAATGGAAAAAATCATCCGACTGCCTTTGATGCCAAAGTAGATATTGACATCATTCTAGGTTAATCTTCAGTCAACAAAGCCTATAGAGTTTTCAATAAACAAACTCTTACTGTTAAAGAATTAACCCATGTTGTATTTGATGAATCTGTTGAAAATAATTCTAATGAATTTAATGAATTATCTAAAAGATTGGAAGCAATTAATCTCTAATTTGATAGTGACGACGAAGTTCAAGTTAATAGAACGATCCATCTGATCAACCAACTGACACGGTTGATGTTTAATTAGTCAGATAGATTGAAAATCAACAGGCAACTGACAGTCTGGATGTTACTGGAACAGCTGACCTTCTAGGACCGAACTTCAGATGGAACAAAAATCATCCACCAAAATTAATCATAGGAAATCCCTTTGCACCTCTTAGGACCAGAAACCAATTAATTGATGAATATGAAAACTCTGCTTTCATATCTCAAATCGAACCTAAGAAAGTAGATGAAGCATTTCTTGATCCAGATTGGATTAATGCCATGCAAGAAGAACTAAACCAATCTGAAAGAAATAATGTTTGGCATCTAATTCTCAGACCAGATAATCAATCCGTTATTGGAACTAGATTGGTGTTTATAAACAAACTAAATGAAGATGGATTAGTTATCAGAAACAAAATTAGGCTAGTAGTTCAAGGATATAGACATGAGGAAGGAATTGATTTCGAGGAGTCATTTTCTCTTGTAGCTAGGTTAGATGCTATTAAAATCTTCCTAGTATATACTGCTTTCAAAAATTTTAAATTATATCAAATGGTCGTTAAAAGTGCATTTCTTAATGGCATACTCAATGAGGATGTTTATGTTGAACAACCTCCTAATTTTCAAAATAATACTTTGCCTCATCATGTTTTTAAATTAGATAAAGTATTATATGGACTTAAGCAAGCTCTTAGAGCTTGGTATGACACATTGTTAAAATTATTATTTGAGCAAGATTTTGTTACTAGCACCGTAGATAAAACACTCTTTAAATTTGTCAAAGACTCACATATTTTACTTGTACAAATTATTGTTGATGACATCATCTTTGAGTCAACTAATCCTATATTATGTGAAAAGTTCTCTAAGTTGATACAGGACAAATTTAAGATGAGCATGATGGGTGAGCTATCATTCTTCCTTGGACTTCAAGTTAGACAACTTGAAAATGAAATATTCATAAATCAAGCTAAGTACACCGATGAATTACTGAAGAAATTCGGTATGGAGAACTACCCAGCTTCCTCAACTCCCATGAACTCATCGACTAAACTGGACAAAGATGAAGGTGGTCAAGATGTTGATATCACAACCTATCAAGGGATAATTAGCTCCTTTCCCTATCTAACAGTTAGCCAACCAGACATCATGTTTGCTGTCGACGCATGTGGAAGATTTCAGGCTAATCCTAAACAATCTCATTACATAGCTACTAAACGTATTTTGAAATATCTTAAGGGAACTCAATGTGTTGGTCTGTAGTAAGGATTCCAATTTCAACTTAATTAGTTACTTTGATGCAAACTATACAGGATGTAAGATTGACAAGAAAAGCACCAATGTAACGTGTTAGTTCCTTGGTGATCATTTGATTTTGTGGTTCAGCAAGAAGCAGACGTCTATTTCCACTTCAATAGTAGAAGAAAAGTACATTGCTGCTGGTAGGTGTTGTTCTCAATTTCTGTGGATTCAATAACAGCTGATGGACTTTGGCATTAAGGCATATGAGTCACCAATCTTTTGTGACAACACCAGTGCCATAACGATTACATATAATCCGGTGTTGCACTCAAGGACAAAGCATATCGACATTCGACACCACTTCATCCGAGACCATGTAGTGTAGAAGCACGTCCAGCTGAAATACGTGCCAACCGATCAACAAGTGTCTGATATCTTCACAAAGTCACTCCCCGAGACTAAGTTTTCTTACTTTAGAAATATTTTAGGTCTTTTAGATTTAAATTAATTAATCATGCATAAACTTAGGGGGAATCTGATGGTCAGCTGATAAGACAAACATGTTGAAACAACTATCTCTAACCCAGCTGAAAGAAGAGTCGACTGATGACATTGTACATCAAATGAGGCTATGCATAAGCGACTTGTAATTTCAGTAGAGTAATGACAGTCAATTGATAGGCAAAGTCTGTTGTCGACACTATATATCATCTGAATACTATACACTATCAACTGAGTACTTCAACTCAGCTGATGAGCAAGATATGGTGCCAAACTAGTATATCAGTTGTTACTGTGCGTCAACAGAACGCCTTCAGCAGAGTAGTGACACTCAACTAAAATACAAGGCATGCGGACAACACGGTGCATCAGCTGTCTTAGTGAGTATCAGTCAACGACTCTTCAGCGGAGTGGAACAAAATTTCAACCTTATCAAAACGTTGTCGCATTAGGATAATAAACGGTCATATTTATAAATTAAAATTTAAAAAATAAATACTTTGTACGCCAATTTTTTTTTCAAATAACATGAAGACACATGTATTGTCATGTTATATAAATATGTGACCAACATTTCCAAACTACTCACATTCTTAAAAGCGATTCATATTCTCTCTTGCGATTTCAGCCCTAAACCCTAACTTTCTTCATCTTCTCTCTGAAACCCTAACTTCAATGGCGTCTTTCTCTCCAAACATTCTGCCAGTAGACTTCGAGTCTATCTACACTATGACGGTCCATAAGATAGTAGACATGTTCCAAACCCTAGAGGAAACCAGTCTGAAGAAGTTCCTAAAGCGAACCAACAACGTACAAGAAGAAGAGGTACACTAGTTCTTCTCGACGGAGAAGGTCGTTGAGAACGCCATCTAGTGCACGGTGAAAGGCAATGAGCTCACTGGTTCAGAAGAGGCGTTCGCCGAACACTTTGAACTTCCGACGGAAGGGCTCATCGCTTTCGACCAAATACCAGCAGCCGTGATTTAGGAGATGTAGACGGTTTTCTCATAATTCTCTCAACCCATTCATCTTCAAGGAAAGAAGAAGTTCATGAAACTAGAATATCGTCTACTCAACTACATTGTAGCAAAATCCCTTCGAGCAAAGGTACGGTCATTCGACGCATACACTGAGGACCGCTTCGAGATAATGGTGGGCATCATAAAAGGAATGACCATCAACTGGTCATCAGTCCTTTTTACAACCCTAATAACCATGGTGATGCTCCCGAAGAAGCAACATACTGGATTTGTTGTGTAGATCAGCAGACTGCTTGAGCACTTTAAGGTAAACATAGGAAGGGGAGTGAACATCCATCCATCTAGGATTCTAACCAATAAAGGGTCAATAACTATATTCTCAAGATAAGAGGGGTGCATGACTCCATTCTCGAAATTTCAACACAACAGTCAAGAGGATAGTCAACAACCCTCTCTAAGAGACTAACATCAGGAAAGTGAAGGAGGATGATACTTGAGGAATCTACTAAAAGCTCAAGCAACCGAGCCCTTGACTCAACATGAGAGTCAGCCAAGACTGTTTCAAAGACCAAGAAGGCACGATTACAGGAAACAACAACAACAGAGGTAAGAACAAACTCTGATGTAGTAATTGAAGTAAATGTCACTACAGTCGCTGCTACAACTCCTAAGGTAACTCCTGCCATAGTACCAGTTGAAGACATTGTTGAAGCACCAGCTGTAGTGTCAGCTGATACTCTTGCTGAAAGTCTAACTGAAGGCCCTACTACTGCACAACCAACAACAACACCTTCACCTATAGCTATTTCATTAAATGTTGTCTCACCAGTATCTACCGTAGCAGCAGATCCAGCTGCTAAAGGTATCCATATAAGGGAACCAATCCTAACTGCTGCACGACCTGCCGAAGCTGCAGGAAAAGGAAAAAAACTTGCGATGGCTGAACCCAAGACTCCCTCCCTGGAACAACTCATCATAGATCTGATAATGGAGGAAATCTAGGAGAAAGCGAAGGAAATGATGTAACTCTTCGACAACTGGAGCGATAAGAGGCTTCACGACAGGTTCTCTTATTTCCTACCAAGTGTCGATCCTAACAAAAAGATTAAAGGGCTGATACTTCAAGAGAACACAATCCTGAAGTGGAACTCCACTACTAACATATAAGAGGATCTTAAAAGGAGGGAGTTAGTTGTAGTCAACGCTAGAGGAACTAACCTACAAACACTCCTTCGCTAGAGAATGGCTAATTACAGGCCAATGGACAAAACTGCATGGCTGGATACTAGAGTTAATGAGAAGCAGCAATAGATTATGAATTCACTCAGCTCAAGAGACATGACAATAAAACATGGTACTAAGTCTTTCGTCATTGATATGATAACATGGGCACCACTCAATGCATTTAGAGCCATTCCTCTAACCTCCCACTCGACGAAAGTGCCCAACTAAACACCTCCACCAGAGTTAACTTTAGTCCATTTAGTGTCGACCAGCCCAACTGTTGAGCAGCAACTTTCAGCTATCGAGCCGCAACTCTCCCCAACTGAGCAGTAAACCTCCCTAGCTGCAACTGAAATAATCACAAACATCTATGTAGAGATTCAACAGCCTGACTTCTCATCTCCATCGCTGGAACAGGTGCCTCCTCCACAATCATCTCCATCTCCAAAAGAGCCAGTTCCAGCTGCTGACAAAGAAATAGCCATTTAGGAAGGTGAACATGTAATTTCCTTACAAATCTTACTAGCCGTCTTCGCACATTAACAATCGACTCCTCATTCAATATAGGAGTCATCACAAGGGATGGTGGATCTCTACAGCCTTATCCAGGACTCCCTTGCTCCCCTACAATAGAGCATTGCCATTCTCTTTGGAGAAATGGAATCTCTCAAGGAGCGGGTGTCAACTGCCTCGACAACATCAACGCATGACAAACTTCTTGACCAGGTCACAAAGGGTAATCTAGATATTGCTATAATCAATGAATCATTGAGTAGGCTCAAATACGTATTAAGCAACTCCCCCAGCTTTCACAACAAGGAGCTCTCTACAAAGATCAATACATTCGGAATGCAGATTGTTGAAGTCACGAACTTTCTTAAACGATCAGGGGATGCTAATGTTAAAAAGGGGAAAGTAGTGAGGGGAAACTAGAAAGGGGAAGGGGATGCTGATGTCAAAAATGGGGAAGGTAGCAAGGCAAAAAAGTCAGTTGGAGCAGGCTCAAGCAAGCTATAAAAGGAGAAGATAGACAATGAATATTTTACTTATTTATATTTATTATTGTCTATATATATTGCGCATCATCACTTCGTTTTAACATTATAAAAAAGGATGAAATTGTTAAATTAAATCAAAAAGGGGAAATGTTAAATTAAGTTAAAGGGGGAAATCGTTAAATTAAGTTGAATTATGAAAAATATTTTAATTGATTAAAATGAACTTAGGATAATTAAAATGAACACACATGGTTTTGATGAATGAATAAAACTAAGTTTAACAATGTGTTATGCACATGTAAAATCAAAGACTCGCTAACAATAGAGTTGCCATCAGTTGAAGACTCGCTAACAACAGAGTTTGTCAACTGTAGAGTTGCCATCAGCTGAAGACTCACTAACAACAGAGTTGCCAACAACAAAGTTGTCATGAGTTGAAGACTCGCTAACAGCAGAGTTTGCCAATAGTAGAGTTGCTCAAACAACATAGTTCGCTGGCAGCAGAGTTGTTCAAACAACAGAGTTCACTAGCAGTAGAGTTGCTTAAACTGCAGAGTTCGCTAGTAGTAGAGTTTCTCAAACAACAAAGTTCGCTGACAGTAGAGTTGCTCAAATAGTAGAGCTCTCTAGAAGCAGAGCTCGCCATCAACAGAGTTAGCTAGCAGCTGAGCTGTTCAACAATTGAGTTCACTATCAATAAGGTAGCTCATTAGTTGAGCTAATCAATAACTGAGTTCGCTATCAGCAGAGTAGCTCATTAGTAGAGCTAATCATCATCAGAACTCGCTATCAGCTGAGTTCCACATCAGTTGAATGCTTATCATCTAAGTTAAGTAGTTGAGCATGCATAAAATGCAATACGACAAAATGTACAACCAACTCTCTACTCTGACATGCAAAATGATAAACATATATTCCATTCTACTACGCACTAAAATCTCGTACGCTAGGCATACGAAAAACGTACCATTTCCATGTATCGACAAAATAGATTCGATTGTTTCCATACCTTTAATATAAAAAGGCATCAGAGAACAATGGTGAAGCTCTCCGATTCTTTGACAATCTAGCTCTTGGCAAGTTAAGTTCTTGAAGTTTGTGCATACACGAGACGATATACGTTGAGCGATAATCTTTTGTATCATTCGATAATCATTTTACTTGTGTAAGTTGAACATATAGTCGTTTGTTCAACAAGATAGTGTGAGAGCTAGAAGTTCAGACAGAAAAGTGTTAAGACATGTGATTTGAGTGAGTTTGTGTAGCGTCAATACAAATCAAAGTCTTCTAGTGGAATCCTTTTGTAAACAGAAGAAGGGGTGACGTAGGAGTTTTATCTTCAAACATCCATAAAATCTTGTGTTGTATTTTCATTGTTTGATTCATTCTTATATTTGCCGCTTCAAATCCTGCAAGCATTTTCCGCACTTGAAATCGTTCAAGAGTTTGCTATGATTTGTCCAAGAATAGAAACAAATTTTCAATCATTAACAGGATTAAAATCGCATTTAAGTGAAAAATAGAACAACAGTATTCAACCATCCATTCTACTGTTGTCTTCGATCATAACAGTTACTAAAATTGTTATTAATAATAAAGGAAAAATAACTAAAAAATTAACTTTTAATTTTCAGAAAATTAATGATTATATTTATTAATAGTAATAAAAATTAATTATAATTGAAACAAATGGTTTTATTTTTAAAATAATTAATTATAATATATTTTACATTCTTAAATTAATTAAGCGTTGATAATTTATAAAAATGTGATATAATGATTACTAAGGAGAGATGATCTATTTATTTATACATGTATATATATATAATTTTATATATTATATTTTTATTATGGTATCAATGTATCATTTTTAATGTGTATATATTTGTTTGTTGACATAGTTGAGTTAAAGAAAAAGAATAAATTCCTCTAAATAAAGGAAACTTAAGATTGTAATAGCGGTAAAGTTAGAGACCAAGAAGTTAAAGAGTTGTGTAGCTTGGATTTGAAGAGTAAAAAAGAAAACTCATGATTATGCGCAATTAATAGAGAGGGCCTACTTGGTTCTAGATCTCAATAATAAAACATTATTTTATTTGGTCTTACAAGGAAAATACTTAATTGATTTGAGAAACGATGCGATATATGTGCCGACATCATCAGATGCAAATGTGCAACCTAAAATAAATGTTCAATCAACTTCGGCCAAAGATGTTTGAAACATTATGATTTCTTTTATATAAATCAAGTGACATGATGATGAAAATTTATTTAATTAAATATTATAATTTCTTTTATAAAAATAATATGTTATAATGAATATTTTAATTGATTCAACATTATGGTTTCTTATATAAAAATTATGTGAAGAATGATTTATATATGAATAAGCATTCTAATCTATTATATAAAAATTATGTATGAATAATTTATTCTATTAAATATTCACAATAATAGTTATCTTATTAATTTAATGATAAGTATAACAAAAGAATTGTGTGACAATCTTTTGATTAAAAAAAATTTTGAATTTAATTCACATAGATGTGTGTTTTAATAGGTACTAACACGAATGTGGGGACAAATGTTTTTATTAATAATAACACAAAGTATTATTTTGTATATTATGATAAATAAAATGATGATCTATTGTTAGATAAATATATTTTCTATAAAAGATAAAGTTGCGCAACTTAACATAACAAAAAAATGTCTTGTTATATTTGCTTAGTTGATGCTCAATTTGATTTTTTAGGGCTTGAAATCAAGAGACGCGTTTTTTCTTTAGTATTATTTTCATACAAATCTTAAGAACAAATATCTTCAAAAGATTTTATGAAATAAATTAAAAGAAAATTTGGCTCGTAAATTTTGTATGACTTATAACAATGTTTACCATAATGGTCTGAAAATTTTGATCATATTTTGATTTTAACTGAAAAATCAATAAATGTGACAATTGTGTAACAAAAGGTGAATATTCTCAGTCTCCTTATGTCATTGGTTCGAGTCCGTCAGACGACAAGTTCTGTGCCTAGTTAAATGGTTAAATGTATTTGCGGGTTATGTGCTTAATCTATTATCCTACGTATATCATAAAGACAATGAAAATGATTGTTTCATTATGTATCTTTATATGATATTTTTTATTGTTGAAAATTACGATATAAATGATTAAATCCACTAAGGATGTGATTTGCACTAAACGAGGTGTCAAGAAAGACTTTACGTCTACAAGTGAATATGTGTACACTTAAAAGTGCAACTATATGAGTGAAAATCTTCTAACGAAATTATGATTGATAGATTAAATAATATAATCTATATTCATAAATTTTAATAGTTCAAAGACATTTTGTCTACTAGTTAGTTAAGTAAGCAATATTTTTCACTAAAGAATGTTTAAATGATAATTATGTATGAATGATCAAACTTATTAGAAGATATTCCAAGAATGTCTAAAAGAAATTTCTAATTATTGTAAAAATAATTTAAAATTGGACAAACTTAGAGTCTATGACAAGTCTTGACATACATGTCTTAGACATAATATCATTAGACTATACTCTCTAATAGAGTTAATGATAACATTGTGAATCTATTAACCAAACTATTGAATACAGAGCTAGTTTGAAAGTCTTTTAAAAACATGAGCCTACTATAAGTTGATATGAAGGAAAACCCAACCTATGTAGACTGAAGATCCAAAAAAATTAGGTTCAATGGGATAACCTAATTATAATGACTTGGAAAATTATTTTTGATGATTAATCTTAACAAAAAAATATATAATTTGACGATGATAAGCATATCGTTTTTAATGATTCTTTGTGAGTAAAGAGATCACTTATGTGAGGGAGAAGTGAGGTCACTTCGAAAGAATTACACGACTCAATTCTAAACCATATCATGGAACCGTGCACGTGTTCCATGGCCAAAACGGACACTACCATGAGAGCTTGACATGTATCAAGAAGAATTATATGTGAAAATGTGTAATCGTTTACACAAATGACAGAATAGTTCAAGGACATCGAGTCTACTAATCGGCTAGTAAAGTTATATATACTTTCATAAGGGACGGTTTAAAGAGTTACACATACATATCCTATGTAGGATTCAACTAATGAACCTTTCACTGCGTTAATCTTTCAATTTCCATTAATGTGGGGGATTGTTGGAATTTTAAACTAATTCAATTAATTAAATTGAAATGGGAATTTAGATAAATAAATTATATGTAATTTAATCCAAATAAATATAAATTCATACCAAATTTCAAATGTGATTTTATTTTTTGTGAAATTAATGTCATTTGATAAGATTGAATGCCAATGGATATGATCGAATTTCAAGAGTATAAAAATGTCAAGAGTCTAGTAATGACAGCCGTTGGATTGATAAATAAATTTATTGTGATGGTTTAATTTCCAGTTATATATATCCCTATGATGGAATTCTTCATAAATCTCTTCTTCATTCATTTCATTATATCTATAGAATTCGAAATATTTTTCTTTGTTTTCTTGAGTGTTCTTCGAGTTCTTCACTCAACTAAGTGTTCTCGAGTTTTTTACTCAACCGAGTGCTCTTCGAGTTCTTGATTCGTCGTATATCCGTTGAAACCCGGTGCTCGATTCAGGTACTTTATCAAGTTTGCTGTGTAGTGATTCCAGTACTGGGAAATTACTAGATTCGTTATATCCTAAGAGACATCCATCTGTGATAAGCTCCAGCATAAGGGGAGACAATGTAACTGTTTTAAGAAAAATGTGATAAGCACATGTTTTGAATCAACCTTGTATTATGGTGATATCGTTCTTTGTATAGTCTAGTTTATTCAATTTATTTATAACATTATTTATATATATATATATATATATTTATGTTATTTAAAGACAAGATATCTAACAAATCTCACATTCTCCAACCCTAAATAAAAGTCAAAAAAATCTGTTGGGTCAAATTAGTTTCACTAATGTTATTTTAATGATGTATTAGTAAAACTTTGATTAAGAATGAAGTTAAACCGTCTAATTGTTTTTATGCAGGTGCATCAAAATATGCTAAATTAGACATGAACTGAAACAGGCTAATTAGACGTGTTGCTAGTTAGATGTGTAATCTAACAGATACATAGTTAAACGTATAGTCTAATAGATACGTAGTTAGACGTGTAGTCTAACAGATACGTAGTTAGACGTGCAGTCTAGCAGATACGTAGTTAGATGTGCAATTTAACATATACGTAGTTAGACGTGCAGTCTAATAGATACGTAGTTAGACGTGTAGTCTAACAGATACGTAGTTAGACGTGCAGTCTAACATATACGTAGTTAGACATGTAGTCTAACATACGTAGTTAGACGTGCAGTCTAATTCCATTAGACTTGGTGGTCTAATGGAGCACGTCTAATGCCTCGCTTCAGCAGTTGTTTGAAGTTAGCATACGTCTACCCACGATCAACTAGTTGTACGCTACTCTTGCTCCACTCATTTGTGCAGACCGGTACGCCATCTATTTGTATCCAATGAATGAACGCCACGTACGTGAATATTCCTCCCACTACTTGTTTAGTAAAGGACAGTTCTAAAAGAATATCCGGCGCACTACCAGTTTGGTACAACAATGATCTTTGTGCACAGAGCTTGTTGTACTCTTGTACTATGGAGGCTTTCGAATGGGCGCGTGCCACGTGTCCATCTAGAATATTCGACCGTTGGTGTCTTGACTCTATATATAGATCCTCAAGGACAACGGTCGAGGCACGAGTGATAAGTTTTTAACAAGTTTTTACAAGCCTTAGAACGAGCTTACCAGCCTTACCTGTTATCAATCTCATACACTTGCACTTACTGATCTGTAGATCTTCAAATTCAAGAGAGAATCATAATCTGTCTAGATGAGAAATACTCTTAATCATATTGTAAGTTGAACAGAGCCTGTTCTGTTCAACAGTTAGCTAGACAGTAAACTGTATTTGATTAAAAGAAGTTTAGTGAATCCTTTCGGTGGTTGGAAGAAGGGTAACGTAAGGGGGTTTTGTTCTGAACATCCATAAACAACTTACTGTGTCATTTACATTCTGTCTTTCCTTCTCTCATTGGTTCTTAGCTTCAAACCTGAGCAAACAGTTCCGCACTTGAATCGCTACAAGTGTTTACAAGGGTTTGTGAAGAATAGAAAGTGATATTAATCCATAACAGGATTTCTATCAAACCGTTTTCCAGAAGTTGTCATCAATAGTTAGACCCCGTCTCTATTGATTACACCGATCCTATTAATTGGTATCAGAACTCTGTTTCTATTCTCAAGCTATCACCAAGAATGTCGACCATATCCAAAGATGCTAATGCCACCGCAATCCATACGTTCTCAAAAGAAAACTATATCGTGTAGAAAAGAGAGTTTGTGCTCATCTTTCCTCTCTTCATGATGACATGTGGAGTGTTATCATAGATGGTCCCATCAAAATCGAAAAGGACAAATCCGAATGGACCAGCGAAGATAAGAGGAGGAATAACCTCAACAACATGGCTTTGGACGTTTTGTACAGATCTCTTGACGACAACATGTTCAACTACATCATCGAGTGTGAAACTGCCAAGGAGATCTAGAACAGACTCACTCAACTGTGTGAGGGCAATGAGCAGACCAAAGAGAACAAAATTATGGTTGTCACTCAACAGTTCGACAACTTCAAATTGCGTCTTGGAGAAACAATGACTGAGTTTGACGCAAAGTTCAACAAGGTTATCTCCACTCTATCAATTCTTGGCAAGACCTACAGAAACAGGGAGATTGCTATCAAGGTTATGCGAGCTTTACAAAGGGAGTGTGACATAAACACGATGACAATGAGGGAATCCAAAGACCTCAACAAGATCAGGCTCTTCGATCTGTTTGCTGATCTCAAGGCCTATGAGTTCGAGTTGAACTCAAGGATTGAAAAAGATCAACCCTCATCCACCATCATCACCAAAGCCTTGGTGACTACAGAAGAGACACCAGTTCCCAACAGCTCAACAACGATGCTATGTCTCTCTTCGTGAAAACGTTTGGCAAATTCATGAATAAGAAGAACTCTAACTCAAGCTTCTCAAATACCAATGACGATAAGAAATATAAAGCTAATGTTAAGTGTTTTAACTATGATATTTTATGTCATTACAAATCGAAATGTCGGAAGCCGAAGCGTGATGAGAAGAAGAAGGACGATGAAAAGGAGCTGAAGGCTTTGTTGGCAGGCGACGGGAAGAACAAATATAACTATAGTGATTTTGACTCATCATCCAGTGACCGTGATGATGACGAGGTTACTTGTTTCATGGCAAGAGAAGAAGCAGCTCAAAAATCTGAGGTATTTGACTTCTCTTTTGAAAAATTTTCAAGGGAAGAACTAGTAGCTGCACTAAATGACATGGTCATAGAGTACAGAAAGCTATCAGAGTCCCAAAATGAAATAAAATCTTCCTTTGAAGTGTCTTAATCTATTTTATCTCAAAATTTTGAATCAAATGCTCTTGAAAATGGCGAGGTCAAGATCTCATCTGAGAATGAAATGCTCAAAAAACAGATACAAACTCTCTCTTCTGAAAACAAACGGTTAAACTATATTGTTAGTGCTTGGACATAGTCTAGAGAAGCTGTCAAATATCAAATCAGTCTGTTGAAACCTGCTGGATTCAAATTTGATTTAGGATTTAATAGCAATGACCCAAACCAGTCATGTAAGAAGTTAAACTCAACAATTGACAAGTTTAAGACAATAAGTTTTGTGAAAGGAAGTTTAACTGATACTAAAACTGATCCAATACATGAGGAGTTAGTTTTTAAGGATGAAATAAATTATGTCCGCCAACTATTAACTGACTGAAAATTAAGTTACAAGCAGCAGCAAGTTTGGCAATCTAAAACCTGACTCAAAGTTAAGGAGTTTTAAAAGAAAATCATCCTCTAAGGCTAAAGGATCAGTGACTAGCAAGAAGATTTCTGCTAAGTCTAAATCATACGCATTAATCACAACACAAAATGAGAAATCCATAAAGATAACTCAAATATGGATACCCAAGGGACTGATTGATCGAGGACCCAAGTGAATGTGGGTACCAAAATTGTAAATATTTCTTTATGTAGGTGATACAGGAAAGCTTCAGAAAGGAATCTTGGAGCATACTCTTTTGAGGATATGCTCTAGAAGATCAATAGTGACACTCGTCACTCCTAAGGACTAAGTGTTTTCTGCCTTAAAAATATTTGTGGTCTTAAGGACCTCAAAACATTCATTTATTCCTTTTTGTACATGCATAAATTGAGATGTATAAATAAAGATGCACGCAGACTAAAGCCATAATCGGTCTATTAGACGAGGTCGTCTAAAAGAAAAAGCAAGTACTTAGACGTATTCTTACTTACACACTCTACGCTTCTAAGATAAAGTGTCTTGGTTGATAACCTGCGTGGTTAGACGTTGACATCTAATAGACATTTAGACGTTTTTAATACAAGAGCAATTGAACGCTCACGTCTAACCAAACACACGTCTAATACGTGTTGTTCATGCGTAATTAGACGTCGACGTCTAATAGACATTTAGACATCTATAAGACACGTAATTAGACGCATGCGTCTAATAAACGCTTAGATCATATGGATTGTAGAAGTAAGGAAAACGTTTAACTACGTGTTCTATTAGACGCTTCATCTTCAAAACTGATCAAGGACAGTTGTCCTCTATGCGGTGTCATCTAATTTTTTCACTCAAACATTAAAACAGTCACTTTCAAATAACATGAAGACACGTGTCTTTCAAGTTAAAAGAGAGAGACTGATACACCCCTAAATTAATGATAACTTTATGTGAGAAAATATGTCTAACATTAATTAGTGGGTCCTACTTTTATGTAAAGTGACGGTTAAGCCATGCGACTCTTCGAAGTCTATTTAAGGACATATTGCATGCGATTGAAACATTTATGCTCACAAAATCTCTTAACAACCCTAGTTTTCTCTAACTTCTCTCTTAAGAATCTTGTTCATCTTTTACATTCTTTCTCTAATGGCTAACAAGAAGATTACCCTTGGTCACTACACTTTGCAGGTAGATTTTCCCTCGGTGTATTCTTTCGATCAACAGGAAGTGGTTGATATGTTCCGATCATTGGAGTATTTCGGCCTCGGAAAATATCTCGACGGTCCTTTTATTTTCCACTTGAAGGAAGTTCGGGAGTTCTTCAAGTCGGCGACCATGGTTGGTGATTCCATTTTTGCGACTGTAAACAAAACGGTTATTTCTTTTGATTAGGCGGCTTATGCAGAGTTCTTTGAACTTGCATCGGATGGCCACACTTTTAATCTTCATCTTCCAGCGGAAAACATCACAGAGATGAAGACTGTTTTCTCAACCGACGGTTCGGAAATCAGGTTGAATGTGAGTAAGAAGGTTCTCAAGCCGCATTTTATTCTATTGAACGACATCGTTGCGAAGGCTCTTCAAGGAAGAGTAGGTTCTTTTCATCTATATAGTAAAGATCGCTTCGACTATATGATGACTATTTCAAAGGGTATTCGAGTCAATTGGGCTTCTACGCTCTTTTCTAATCTTTGTGGGTCGATTGGGTCTAAGAACAAGGAAAGTGTGGGATTCGCTGCCCAACTCAACCGGTTTCTGGAATATTTGGGGGTTCCTATGGGAGAAAGTGAGGCTTTAACACTAATCGTGTTTTCACATTTTCCACGGTTTCTAACACTCTCATAAGGATGAAGAACTCAAAGGAGTCGTTCTCTGGCTCGTCTAGCCAACAGATGGGTGGAAAATCTGTCACTCGATCTAAGCAACCAACAACGTCTATTCTCTCTACGGGGGAAAAGAGGGCCAGAACTATTAATGAATCGGAGGCTAGTTCTAATAGACAAAAGAGCTCTTCAAAGAAAGATTCTGGAGTGATTGATTCCGGAGCAAAACAAGATCCTCCTTCTCTTGCAGCCATCCCTATGTCTTTGCTTTCTCCATCCGCCAGCCAGTTGAAAAAGCCGGCAAAATCTTCCATTTCAAAAGGTGATCATTTAAAGGCGTCTAAGTTATCCAAGGCATCGTCTAAGGTAATTTCCCCTCCTTCTCTGGACGAAGTGCCTACTTTTAGTGTTCCTATGTTGGAACAATTAGTATCTGTTTATGTTCCTGTGTTCGAACTAGCTACCGGGCCAACTGTTGAGCCAGTTGGTCCAAATGTTGAAAGTATTGACACGATTCAATCTCTTGTCCGCCCAAAAGAACCTGTAGCTGTTGAAGCTATTGTTATTGTCGAAATAGAATAGGGTACTATTCCAACCCCTGTTGTTGTAGTATTGTCTGAACAGGCTCCTATTCTGCCAAATGTCGAGCCACATGTATCTAAGAACTGTTAGACCTATCGTGGAATAAAATGTTTGGTCAAGATGGCGCATAACCATTTCAAATATTTTAGATCACCTAAACCGAATCGTAGTTCATTCAAAACCCTCTAGACATATTTTAATTTATCCAAGGAACAAACACATGGTCTTGGATTCTCAAATGAACGTTTACGTCAAAATTCCAAGAAAATCCGTTAAATTTCAAAAACGTTTGCTAGAATGTTGGATCCTCATACACGATGAATGACGATACGAAGATTGCATCAATTAATTCCCAACAATCATACAAAGCCAACGCGCAAGGCATTTTATGTAGTATCGATAAAGTTTCTATTTGAGCTCTCTGTTGTTGAGTGAGTTTGGGCGAAGAAGACAAAGGTGAGATCAATTGTTTAACGATCGAGAAAAGGGAAGGGAGTGAATGGCGTATCGCATTTTGAAATTCCAAGATAGACAAGGCCTGTGACTTAAAAAACAAAAAAAAAACACTAAGCGAAGGCTAAGATTTGAATCCCTGACCTCACGTCCCTTTGCTTCGGACCAGGCTGACCCATCTAAGTCTAGTTCCACTTCTTGTGCCTCAGCTTTGCCTGCCCAAACCTAGCCCGAACCTCCTAAAGTCTTCAGATCGGCCTAAGCCTCTCCTAAAACCCACGAACCAGTGATCGCGGCCCAAGCCAACTCTCGAGCCTACTTCCTAATCCGAACCTTCATCTAAGTCTCTTAAGGCCTAGTTGCTTTCTTTTTTAATTATTTTAAGTCAATTTTTATTTAAATTCTTATAATTATTTTTTCTTTATCCTAAAAAAAATAAAAATAATTTAAAATAATTATTTTAACCCAAATAAATAGTTTCAACATATTAAGACTCATTGAGACGTTTTCTTAATTTTCATAAACCTTAAGAGGCATAAACCTTAAGAGCTCATAACTTGAGTTCTATACCTCAAAATATTATGAGATAAAATCATAAATAAAATTTTACAGTATGGTCATGCAATAACTTTGAATTTTGGACAACTAAAGATTCGTATTCGATTTTACACTCGCGCAATAAGTATTACATCTCAATCTTGTAATTCTAGTCTCGTCTTAAATATCATATGCACATTCTTAAGAACATAATGGGCATGGTTCCTTAGTCGTAGACAATTATCTTAGATTTATTCTTAGGTTTAATCTTTAATGAAGTGTAATAATTTTTATATTTCAAAAGGTTAATTCTTTCAGAGTAGAGACCGTCCTTTTTAGACAGGTGGGTAGGTTATAGCGTCGACATCCTTTCTCGCACGTCAACAAGCATCGAACCCACTAATGAATTTCTAAAATTCTTTTTCTTTTCAATTTTCTTAAATAATAAATTAGGTGACGACTCTTAATTGAGCCAAACATGTTTTCAATAAAAACTTTTTTTCAAAAAAAACTTGCCATTTAAGTCATCATCCATAGTTTTATGGGATTCGAGAGTAAGGTAAAGGTATGAAGCTTTGGCCATTCAAGTAAAACGTTTTCCTTTTTATGAAAGGATTTATTTTAAAGACGTACAACTCCTTTGATTGTTTTTAGATTATCATTTCATTTTTGTTTAGATTATGATAACATGACAACTAATTTACAATAATTATTAATAATGTATCATTCTTCGACTGAAATGATGAGACACAAACCATAAGTTTTCTACATAAAATGGAAATTTTTGAGAGGTAGTATTTTTTATGAAGATATCAATCATTTTATCTTCAAAAGGAATATATTGAATGAGTAGTTATTTATGAGCAACTTTTTTCAAATAAAGTGAAAGTTGGTTTCAAAATATATGGTGTGAGCATTAAATATTGGGTTGACTGAATTGACACAAACATTAGCTCTATAGAACTGGGGAAGAAGAAAGCGAAAGTTGAAGTTCAATTAGTAGAGATTAAATTCATCAAAGATAAGCGGTTGTAAGAGCACAATATTCCAATTTAGTACTAGAACAAGCAATTAGTTATTATTTCTTAGACTTAAAAAAAATGAGGTTGTCACCTAAAAATATATAGAATTCAATTGTTGAACGATGATTATCAAGACATGCATAGACAAAAGTATGTAACTATAGAAAATTGAGAAATTATACAGAGGAAGATCCCATGACGAGTTGTGAGCTTGTGATGTTTGTGCGTCCTAATTGTTTTTGTTTTTATTTTGAAGAAAGGGAATTAAAATGATGTTATAAATAAATTTTTTGATTGTCAGACTTTTATAAACAAATAAAACAGTTTTCAATGGGCGCGAAGGACTTAGCGCGAAAATCATTTCCCGAGCGTAACCAAATAACGAACCCCTTATAGAAAATCTAGTATATGGTGCGACACTAGTAGTAGCATGCAAGTCCTGAGTAAGTATCCCATAATGAGTCAAAGAGTTTTCTCCTTTCATTTTGACTTTCAAAGACATCTGAGGGTACAACTCCTGGTAGACTTTTTTGAGTAAGTGATGGTGGTAGTATATTTTCTTGAGTTGGGTATGTAAGTAGTCGTATCTTTTCTTGAGTAAGTGGTGACTTCTCTACTATAGAGACACACAATGGTGACACAGTGCGACCCGAAATCCACCGTGATAAATATGTGTTCACATCCTCATCTTGATCAATAACAACATGAGGAGGATTTGTGATACGCAGAATATCAAACTTCACTTGAAACACTAAATAATATGTAGATTTTTGCACGTTAAGTCTATCATAGAGGATATCAACTAATTCGGAAAACGTAGTATTTTGGTGTAAATCCAAAATTTTGATTGAAGTTGCATGAAAATACATTATACCATCAGCAACAAATTTCCACTCTCCATTATAGAAAACGAATACTTCAGTTGCAATAGAAAACATGAATGGATAAATAATACTACTAAAGTAAACATGCAATTATTCATTAAATGCGAAAAGAGAAGGCCATTCGCGAAACGGGAAGGGACCAAGGGACCTTCGTGAAACGGGAAGGGCCATTCGCGAAATGGGAAGAGACTTTTGTGAAACGGGAAGGGACCGAATCAAAGCATCATGGTGGTGGTGATTCAGAACCGATTTAGAATTAGAACCGAAGGATGATAATAAAAATAATAAACGTACTAGTTGCCACAGTGCTCATGCTCGTCGTGCTCATTGTGGTGTCCGTCGAAGATCGCCGCCGTGGTTGTCCATCGATTCGATCGCCGCCGTTTAGAGAGAATGAGGAGAAACGCAGGAATAGAGAGAAGGAGAATAAGATAAATAAAAAAAGATGTCGAAGTTATATTAAATAATAAGGGTATTTTGGACATTTCACACATTTTCCCTTAGCGAAACGCGATGGACTTTCCCGTTTCGCAATGAGATTTTCGTCAAAATAAAATAAAATTGTTACCAAGGTATTAAAAATTATGCGGTGACTACGAATGCAAATAAGACCCTTTTCAAGGTCATTTCGTCAAATTTTCAAATTTCCCAATGTATAATTAATATAGGATTATTATAAATTATATAAGTTATTGATATTTGATATAAATTATAAGAAATTGTATATATTTTATAATTTTGTGTTTAATATATAATATAAGAATAAAATGACAATTTCATAATTTTAATAAATTAAAGTGAAAATATGAATTTTTAATTTATATATTTATTTTTTATTATAAATAATATTTTTTATTATTATAAATTATTGTAATGTTTTTATTTAATAATTAATGTAATATTAATTAAAATATAAAAAATTAATTATAATATAAACAGTAAATTATATTTATTTAATTTAAATATTTATAATAATTGTAATAAAATAAACTTAAAATAAAAATAATATATAAAATAAATAATACTATTTATAATATAAGTAAATATATAAAATAAATTTTAATAAATTTATTGGTTATAAAAGTAAATAAATATTTTTTATTTAAAATATTGAACTATCTAAAATATATTAACATTTTTAATAATTATATATAATAATAATATTAAAATTAAATAAAATATATAATATTAATAAAGAATATAATAAAATTAAATAATATAAAAATAGTATTGTAACTAAGAAGATTAATTAGAAATTATTTTTTATACTAATATTAAAAATGTAACACCACCATGCATATTAAAACACAGTTAATATACTTTATATTACACTATTATATTTCTTTGTATCAACAATTAAACCCACATGATATTTTTTTAAAAAAAAAAAAACTACATTATAGGTCTAAATAAAATGAATGATTAAAACAAAGTAATATAGTTTATATTATACTATTATATTTCTTTGTATCAATAATTAAACCCTACATGATATTTAAAAAAAAAAAAAAAAAAAAAACCTTACATTGTACGGTCTAAATAAAATGAATGAGCTACAAAAATCACTTTCCATTTTCTAACTATTCCCATTTGTTGAGTTAGATTAATTTTCACTTTATAAACTGGAAATATCAAAACCCTTCCCATTGAGTGAGAGATACTGAGAAGGAGAGTGAGATGGATGAAGATGGCATTCAATTGGCCATGGCTCGAGCTTCGGAACTCAGGACCAAGATCACCAAATGCATCCACAATGCATCGGCTCAGCAGACGGTGAACAAGCTACAGCAAGGTGCAGAGAAAGAGAATGGATACAGTGATGGGATTCGCTCCAAGGGAGCTGAAGCAAACGGCGTCAGCGAAGAAGAAGATGATGAAGAAGGAGTCGATAGCCTTTTGAACATACGCGACGCTCTTGCATCTCTAGAAGGCCAGCTCGCTTCGTTGCAGGTTCTTTCTGGTTGCAACTAAGCTTCATATGTTTAGTAATTTGCTAAAGTCACTATTGAAAACCTAAAATGAGGATTCATGGTCATACTATATCAATATACTTATCCTTTGTTTTGAAATCGTTCAATTCATGTAGAATTTTTCTACCATATAAAATCTGAGGCAAATAACAAGCATTCAACTTTTTATTTTGTTACATTGGTTTGATTATCGATTAATGTTTATCATTTAATTTAATTTCTAAGGAAGACATCGAATTTATGCATAATTTTAGTTCAACATAATTTATTCAGATTGAATTTGTAATTATTCATAGGAAACCTAAAAGCTAACTGATGCAGCGTGCGTGGCTAGGATGAACCTTTATCAAGATTCGTTGATTCTTACGAATACCGAAAGTCGATAGATATTGAGGAAACCTCGTTTTCTGATTAATAATCTTCTTCTCCTTACAATGGAATACCTTCAGGGTATTTATAGGACTTACACGTATTAAATTAGGAATTACGTCTAATTACAATTTAATTACACTAATTTAGGATATTCCTTCCATAACAAGAATATCCCTACCTAATTTAGAATATCCCTTGTAATCTCTTCCTTAATTAGAATATATATTATAATCCTTTCCTTGATTAGAATATATCTTCCAATCCCTTCCTTAATTAGATTATCTTCCAATCTCTTCGACTCGCACCGCATCATTCCCCCCAGGGTAGAAAAGATTCGTCCTCGAATCTGGAACCGCATCATCCTCATCAGAAGAAGACTCACCCACAAAAGGAACAAGATGCTTCACATTGAACACATCAGAGGTACGCACATGGCTGGGAAGGCGTAAACGATAAGCATTGGGGTTGATCTTCTCCACAATCTCAACAGGACCAATCTTCTTAGCAGCAAGCTTGCTATATTCATGAGCTGGAAAACGATCCTTAGTCAGAATAGCCCACACAAAGTCACCAACTTCAAAATCAACAGCACGCCTTCTCGAATCAGCCTTCTCCTTGTACTTGGCAGTAGCAGCAACCAAGCGGTCATGAGTGGTCTGATGAACCTGAGCCAACTGACCAACAAAATCCGCAGCAGTGGAATGAGGACGCACCTTGCTGGGCAGCGCTAACAAATCAAGAGGAGCACGCGGAGACAGCCCGTAAATCACATGGAAAGGACTGAAACCAGTGGAGCGATTAACAGCATGATTGTGAGCAAACTCGGCCTGAGGCAGCTTCAGATCCCAAGCCTTAGGATGATCCCCAATTAAACTGCGCAGAAGGTTCCCCAAAGACCTATTAACAACTTCAGTTTGGCCATCAGTTTGCGGGTGATAGGCACTGCTAAAATTCAGCTGAGTATTAACCAAACGCCAAAGACTCCTCCAAAAGTGACTCACAAAGCGAGTGTCCCGATCAGAAACTATGGAGGCAGGAAGTCCATGAAGGCGATACACATCCCTGAAATAAAGCTGTGCAACAGCCACAGCATCAGATAACGCACCACCCAACTGATCCAACAAGTCATCCAACCGGGGAATAGGAAACCGATAACGCACTGTAATCTTGTTGATAGCACGACTATCAATGCACATACGCCAAGACCCATCCTTTTTTGGGGTAAGAAGGGCCGGGACAGCACAGGGACTAAGGCTCTCTCGAATGTGTCCCTTAGCCAGCAAGTCCTCCACCTGTCTACGCAACTCTTCATGTTCTTTGGGACTCATGCGGTAATGAGGACGGTTGGGTAGGGCAGCACCTGGAACCAAGTCAATGTGATGCTGGATATCACGCAAAGGAGGCAAGGCACAAGGCAGATTCTCAGGAAAAACATCTGCAAACTCCTGTAACAGCGGCTGCACTGGAATAGGAACCTCAGAACTAGCACCACAGGTAATCAGCGAACAAAATAGAGCAAACACCATGCCAGATTCAACCATGGCGGTCTGAAAAGGACCCCGAGACAACAAGGTGGCAGGGGGGACGCATGATGAGTGGGGGCAGCACCCTTCTTGGGCTGATTTGGCATCAACACAATCTTGACTCAGCCAGGACAGGCGATAAGGCTTGGGGTGAGGTTCAGTGGACAGACCCAGCTTCGAAACTGCAACCTCAGAAATCACATTCTCACAACTCTCAGCATCAATGATGAAGGTGCAAACTTTGCCACCGATGGTACAAGTGGAATGGAACAGATTATTGCGTAACCACTCGTTGTCAGGAGTACGAGGGGTTAAACATGATCGACGAATCACCAAAAGGGGGCCAACATCACCAGAAACATACTCCTCCGCTGCCTCATCATCATAAACATCATACACTGGGGCTGAATCTGAAGGAAGAGCAGAGTCAGGATCATCCACATCAGTAAAAAGACCACGATTGGTGGACTTTGGGTTGCGACACTCTGCTTGGCGATGGCCAACTTCACCACAATTGAAACAACGCAAGCCACCGGGACGTCCCTGCGGGGGGGCTGTAGTGCCGCGAGGGGGGGCTAGGGTGGGATGGGCCGGCTGGGAAGAAGAACCAATGCCACTAGTGGGGACAACCTGTTTTCCAAAGCTACCCGAACCGCGCCTGGCAAGCTGTTTCTCAGCCTGTGAAGCACGCTGATGTGCCTCAGAAACAGTCAAGGGATCAAACATATTCAAAATATCCTGCAACTGGAGGCGAAGGCCACCAATATAGCGAGAAACCAACTGGAGAGGGGACTCAGACAGGTCAACACGAGCCACAAAGGTGTAAAACTCAGTGGAATAGTCATCCACAGAACGAGAACCCTGACGAAGATTCTGGAACCGTTGGTACAGGTTACGTTCGTAATTATATGGTAGAAACGCAGCCCTAATATGCTTCCTGAATTTGTCCCAATTCGTGAGCTTTGCCTTACCATGACGAACACGTGTCTGTTTCAACTGTTGCCACCATGCTTGTGCACGATCATGTAAGCGGGTCGTAACAAGGGGTACACGACGATCTGCAGGAACTTCCTTGAAATCCAGAATCTCTTCAACCTGAGAAAGCCAATCAATAAACTCTTCCGGTGATAGACTACCATCGAACTTAGGGATGTCCACTCTGAAAGCCTGCTCCCAGCGATGATTGGGGCGTTCAGGGGATCGATTCCGAAGACCACCGAAAGGGTTTTCATCTGTCATCGTAACATCATCTTCAGGGTGGAGCATGTGCATAGATGCATCCATCCGTTGCGTCAACCATTCAACCTGCCGCCTCAAATCGTCGTTATCACGGCGAAACTCAGCGTTTTCACGTCGCAACTCAGCAAGGTCACCATCATCAGCACCAGGGGTAGGGTTGCGCGGCTGTCTTCGGGGCGGCATACCTCAGGGTCGACTGGAAACTGATACCAACTGATGCAGCGTGCGTGGCTAGGATGAACCTTTATCAAGATTCGTTGATTCTTACGAATACCGAAAGTCGATAGATATTGAGGAAACCTCGTTTTCTGATTAATAATCTTCTTCTCCTTACAATGGAATACCTTCAGGGTATTTATAGGACTTACACGTATTAAATTAGGAATTACGTCTAATTACAATTTAATTACACTAATTTAGGATATTCCTTCCATAACAAGAATATCCCTACCTAATTTAGAATATCCCTTGTAATCTCTTCCTTAATTAGAATATATATTATAATCCTTTCCTTGATTAGAATATATCTTCCAATCCCTTCCTTAATTAGATTATCTTCCAATCTCTTCGACTCGCACCGCATCACTAACCTAATCTGAAATTAAGTACTAAATGCCAGTTATTGAAGTAAGTACAGACATGTTTAAAGAAATGACATTAAAATATCATGTCTATATTTAGCATTCAGAATTTCTACATCTATAACTAAAATGTGAACTATTCTATATAGAGTTATGGTTGTTTTCTAAGTGGATTGTCTGATTATGACAGTTAATTGATCAGAGTTTTGCTAGTTTCTCTTGTATGGTTAAGATTGACTCTGAATAATATGGAATTGTGATTATTGTGACTTCTATTCAGATGAACTTCTTCCTACTGGCATATATGTTTTGATTCAGTTAAAGCAGAAAACATCTCTGTTAATATTGTAGGGGTTAGTCTACTCTGCTGTTGAACTAGTTTTTCTCTTAGAGCAGATAGCAGCTTAAATGCTTATGGTTTATAAACCTTTTATTTTACTGCTAAGTTTATCAACTGCTTAATTTTTTTTTCTAAATTCAGATGGGAGGGATGACATCTGGAAATTGAACTTAATAGACATAGATTTAATATGTATTGGTGGTTTCTCACCCTGGTTCAGATTTAGAAACAGAAAAAAATGTTTCCATATGAAGCCAAATTTTTTTTTTATTGTGTATGTGTGAAAATACATTGCCTTTTGATGTAATAAACAAAACATAGCTACCAAGAAACAATTTAAAATTTTGAATAATTTCTAGTGAAAAAGCAAATAAAAGAAAATATCAATGCCCGCAGTTCATTTAATCCCCTCTGTTTCCTTTTGCTTTATGATAGGAACTTCAGCAGCAACAATGGTACGAGAAAGAATCAGCTCTGTCGGAAATCGAACTCAGCCGCAAGAAGCTGCTTAAGAAACTAAAGGAGTACAGAGGCAAAGATTTTCAAGTTATATATGAGGCGACATGTTTTGCCAGTGAAACGGTTGAAGTTAGCAACGATCTCCTTCTTCCTCCATATCCCAGCAGGCCACCACAGTCATCCTCCTTATCGGAATCTCACTTTCCAGCCCAACGGAAGTTTGGTCAAAATGGAATCATCTTATCTACAGCTCCATCAGAGGAGAAGATTCCTTCAGATTGTGAAGCTAAGAAATCATTCCAAGGGTTTAGATTCTTCATCAATGCAACGGCTAAAACAATGCTTATGATTGTTGGTTTAGTTTCTGTCCTGCAATTAACTGGATTTGAACCGAGGCTGAGGAGGAGGGATGCAGAATTCAATCTATTCAGGATCTTTCAAAATGAAGAAAGTGGAGGGGAGAGAAAGACTGTGGGTGAATGTCCTCCGGGGAAGGTATTGTTAGTGGAAAATGGTGAAATGCGTTGTATTGTGAAAGAGAGAGTTGAAGTTCCGTTTGAAGCGGTTGCTGTCGCTAAACCTGATGTAAGCTTCGGATGTGGATAAACAGGTATTTTTCAATATCTTCCTCCATTGTACATGGTCTTCTCTTTCTGAAAATTTTATTTTCATACATCTATTCACTTTGGACCTATGTTAAAATTTGTTATCAAAGTGGGAGATATCAAAGAAATTGCTTTCATTTTTCCACGTTTTTTTTTTTGTAAAATCAAAACCTTGTTGGTGAAAAAAAGAGATAATTTGTGTTAAATGATTAAACTATTCTATGTATTTAATATTTAAAATGTAATAAAAATAAAGAACTTATGATTCATGATTTTGAATGATTTCATTAAAGATAACCTCAGTTCAAAGATGTTGCATTAGTAACTCCCCTTGCTGAGATGTGATTTTCATTCTTCTCCATGGCCTTCTTTATATGAATTAAAGCCATTTTATTTGCCTAATTCAAATTGTCATTTTCTCATGTAGCTTTGGTGTTCTATTTCTTCCTGGAGAACTTTAGCAGTGTATTTCTCTAGCATGTGTCAGTCAGTTCAGTTCATCGATCTGGTACCTGCATTGCATATATATTTTTGTTCAAAATTCCCCAAATAAAACAATGTGCCCATTTGGAATTTTTGTTGTTGTTGTGAAATATTGGATGAGATTCATGTAAACTAGTGTGATTAGTATTGAAAATGCTAGAATTCTCTTGCTACTTTATTCATAGAAAATGAGGGCTTTATATAATCAACCTTTTAACCACTAGTGAGATAATTAAGAAACTAACTTAAAACGTGAATTTACGACTAATTTCACAACTAATCAAACTAAGTAAAACGTAAAATACTCCTAAATAAAAGGAAATAACTTGTTTAAATAAAGGAACAACTTAAGACATCATCATGATTCATGACTCACTAGCTACATATCATATTTTACTTTTAACACCTCTTAAATTGATGTATCATCTTCTTCAATTTACTCTTTGATCTTGACAAACACCCAATAAAGCACAATTACATCTGACTGACAGTTGCAAAACAACAATACTCATGCATTACTTGATTATTTGACAATTTTTGTCACAAGAAATTTTGATGGGACCAGAGTAATTATGTTTTGTTTCTTCAAGAATTCTTCCTAACCAAACATATTGGCAAGTACATGCTTCAGCTGAAATTAATTCAGCTTTTGTGGTTGACAAAGATATTATGGATTGTTTATTTGATGACTACGATTCTACATTTTTCTTCTTTGCCATTCAAATTATATTTTTCATGATCCGAATTCAACTTTCCTACCATCTACAAAATTAGTAATCACATTACAATAAAATTTAAAATTATTAATATCATATATATTATCCGGTAATGTAAGATAAACATTGATGTAGATGAATTGCCGTTAAATCATGATATCATGACTTGATGACTTGAATGAGTGATATCAATGGAGATGGATCAATTGGAGATTTATTTACAAGAAAGTTTGACATCATATCAAACCTTTTCTTCTCAAATTTAGCATCGGTCTATGTTTTTTCTTAGTTTCAGCTTCAACTTCTTCTTAATCTTTAATCTCGTTGTTTGAGCTTCTACTTTGTACTATTCATGATTAGTGAATATTGTTGCATTTAATTTTGTAGATAATATTCTTTCTGTACAATTCTTTTTTTTATATTAAATATTGCCTCTTATTTGTATAGTCGTCATTGATCCCATCTCAAACACAATACCATGATTTTAATGGACAAAAACATCATCCACTAAATCAACTTTGGGAACTACACGGTTCTCGTTTCTCTATTTCTGCATTCCTTCCTTTAATAAAATATATTAATTTGATCACAAACATAAAATATTGAAATATATATTATAATTACATTTTTTTTATACAATAAGATCAAGAGTTTTGTCCTTCTTTGTTCATATCACAAAAATAATTCTTAATAAGTATAAGGAGGTTATTTTGTTAGAATTTTTAGTCTAGATCTTTAATCCTTATATATATATAATCTTAATACTTTATGTCGATAAAATGAGATAAATTTTAGTTACGGAAACATACATGAATCTTTAATGAAGAACAATTCATTAAGATGTTATTCGTTATTCTTTGGATATTCTCTCGATCTTGATTTCTCAGTTCTGAATCTGATCTTGGATCGGAATGTGTGATGTGTGAGTTTAGGTCTTCCTACCCTTAATCGATAACCCTTTGAGTTCTTAAGAGAGAACCTCTTCAGAAACAAATAAACATTCATCGTACGATCGTCAAAACATTTGACAATAGGATTTATTAAAACATATAATTTGTGTAAATACTTATTAGGTTATATTTACAACAAATGAACAAACAATTACCGTTCAGTTGTCAAAACAATCGACATTGGGGTTTATGAAAACATATAACTTGTGTAAATACACATTAGGTGGTATTTAAAGCAAACGAATAAATAATCTTTGTTCGATTGTCAAAACAATCGACACCGGAGTTTATGAAAACATATAATTTGTGTAAATACCTAATAGATGGTATTTATAGCAAACAAATAAACAATTGTCATTCGATCGTCAAAACGATCGAAACCGTGGTTTAAGAAAACATGTAACTTGTGTAAATATCCACTATATGGTATTTACAGCAAACAAATAAACAAACGTCGGTCGATCGTTGAAATGATCAACACTAGGGTTTATGAAAAGTGTGTAAATATCCAATATGTGGTATTTACAACAAACATATAAACAATCGTCATTC
Organism: Impatiens glandulifera; assembly: GCF_907164915.1. Lineage (NCBI taxonomy): Eukaryota > Viridiplantae > Streptophyta > Magnoliopsida > Ericales > Balsaminaceae > Impatiens > Impatiens glandulifera. The sequence goes on along the minus strand of NC_061866.1, from coordinate 20,293,632 downwards.
GATTGTCAAAACGATCGACATCGGAGTTTATGAAAACATGTTGTTAGGATCGGTGACAACAATATAAGGGGGTTGAATATTGTTGGGTTAAATATAACTTTCAATTCGATTTTAATCTTGTTAGAGATAAAAATATGTTTATATTCTTCATAAATCGTATAACACAAATAGAAGGTCTTGAACGGATTCAAGGACGGAAATACTTGCTAGATTTGAAGCAGCAGATAATAGATTGTAAGATGCATAAATGAAATAACACAAGGAGTTTTATGGATGTTCGGAAATAAAATTCCTATGTCACCATTTCTTCTGTTTCCAGAAGTTTTTCACTAAAAGACTTTGATTCGTATAGCAATTACACAAACCTAATCAGAAACACAGAACTTAACAGCGGCCTATTTCTGAACTCCTAGCTATTACTCTATTGAACAGACAACGTTCTGTTCAACTTACAATATTGAAAATACACCTAGTTAAAACAGTAAATAATAGCTCAATTTAACTCAGTGAATTACAGAGAAATCTTAGAGAGAGATTAATCACAGCGCTAAGCAATTCTTAATTCGTGCAATCGGAGAGTCAAGAGAGAAATCGTCGTTGTACTCTAATCATTTTTTATATTGAAGTCGTAGAAACGGTCGAATCTTTCTCTTGAATACGTGTCAGCTTTTCGTTAGACATACGCCAGCTGCACGGGATCGTACATAAGAATATATATTTGTTGGATCGTGGCATACCGGATTGTACTACAAAATATTCGGTATAACGTAGTGTACTGGAAGGTACAACGCGGGCTAAAAGAATAATTGAGTACTTGGCAGTTAGGCGTATAAAGCTGACTTGGCAAACTGCTGATGACGAACACTAATGTTCGCTATGCTGATGAGCAGACCAGAAAGACAGACGCTTCTTTAAACGGTTGCTGAAGCAAGACGTCTGTTCGCGCTTCTTCAGACGGTTGTTGAAGCAAGGCGTCTTCTCTCGCTTCTTCAAACCAAGACGTCTGTTCGCGCTTCTTCAGACGGCTGCTGAAGCAAGGCGTCTGCTTTTGCTTCTTCAGACCAAGACGTCTGCTCGCGCACTTCTTCAGACCAGGGCGTCTGTTGAAGTGAGACTTCTGTTCACCGCTTCTTTAGAGGCGTCTGATGAAGTGAGACGTCTGCTCGCAGTTTTTCAGACTAAGGCGTCTGATGAAGTAAGACGTATGCTTGCGCTTCTTCAGGCTAAGGCGTCTGATGAATTTGAGACGTCTGATCGCGCTTCTTAATACTAAGACGTCTAATGAAGTGAGACGTCTTTTCGCGCACTTCTTCAGACTACTACTAAAGACAGGCGTCTCTTGAGCTGTACCAACGCATAGACATTTACACAACTTAGTTTTGTTCACGAACACATCATTAAAACTATGTCGTATTGATTTAAACTTATTAACCTAAGTTCATTTAAATCAATTAAAACATTTTTCCTTAATTAATTATTTCTCTTTTCTCCTTTTTTTATGACGTTAAAACTAAGTTAAAATTAAGTTAAGAACAAGAAATTAAAAGGTAAATGATATATTTATATAAGTGTGAAATACATAAAATATACAAGGTTTGAGATTCCTCCTTTTAATTCTTGAAGCTTCTGCCTTCGTTTTGATCGCCTTCACTGAAGAGAAGACTTTCCCATCAACCTTTTCTTCCTCGACCTCCTCCACGGTCTGCACCTCGGCCACCTCCTCGATCTGGCTTTCTCCTGGTTCGAGTTCCCCGATCGCAAATATCTCTTCCCCCTAAACTGGTTACTGCAATTGGACCAAATAGATCCATGTGCAATAATTCAGACACCAGTCAGATTAGATATTCCGATTGTTTTTAAAAATTGATCTGACCTGTTTGCTCATCTGACAAGTAGGACATACCTTATCTTTAGAAAATTTTAGTTTAGGTAAATTAGTTACTAAATCTTTTGAACAAATGTTGTTAATGGTTTTAAAATTAAGATGGTTTAATTTTTTATGCCATAGCTAGTTTTGATCATCTTGGCTATCCTGTATAAAGGATCAGACATTTTATTTTTTCAGTTCATTTTATAAGAATTTCCTATCCTACTTCATGTTAGTAGGGTAACGGTGTTACCCTCCTGATCTTTTACAAGACATGCATGGTTTTGAAAATCTACAGTATAACCATTATCACACATTTAACTGTTATAACACATATTTTCTACCAACAACATGTTCTTAATAGTAATGTTATCATGGATAGTCTTACCCTTACCCATAGTTTTACCTTTGTTGTTATTACCAAATGTGATCTTAGGTCATGTGCATTTGGTTTTGTTAGTTAACAGCCCTTTATTACCTATCATGTGTCTGGAGCAGCCGCTTTTCTGATACCAGACAGACTCCTCTAGGCAGTTGTCCTGATTTACCTACAAATAAACATATTTATAGCTTTGGTACCCATATTCACTTGGGACCATTGTTGATTAGTCCCTTGGGGATCCATATTTAGGTTATTTTTAAGGATCTCCCATTTTGAGTTGTTAACAAAGCAAATGATTTAGGTTTGGCAGACGTCTTTCTGCCTACTGTTGACTCCTTAATTTTAGAAGATGAGTTTTGATGAAAATTTCTTGACTTTTTGTCAAGTTTTTGTTTGCCAAACCGTCTAGTTGCCCTCTTCTTGGGCTTAAACCAGTTTGAAGTTGGCTTAACATATTTAATCTTATCTTTTAAAGTCAAGTTATAACCGTCATAATTAGTTTCACTTTCAGTTAAATGTCCCTTTACAAAGCTTACGGATTTAAACTAGATTTGTGTCCGACAGGCCTTTACTGACTAATCATTAGTCTGACGACGTCTCCAAATTTTGTCCAGGAACTAACCACTTAGTTTAACCTTTGGTTTTTAGTAAATAGAGTTTGAATTGTTTCCTTGAGCTTATCATTCTTAGATGAGAGCTCAGTTATTTTCAAAACTTCTTATTCAGTGTTTTGAGATGAAGAAGTTCTATCAGATGTGTTTTTTTAATTTATTTCATTAAAAGAGTCTGACAGCTTCTTGTATTTAATGACCATGTCATTGAGTGCGGTGGTTAAGTCATCTCTTGTAAACTCGTCAGAGGAGAGGTCAAATACCTCATCGTCATTAGCCATAAAACATTTAACGCCTTCATCCTCGCTTTCTCAAGATGAGTTGTCATCAGAATCGATGTCAGCCCACTTGCTTTTTCTTTCCTCGGTCAGGAGAGCTTTTTGATCTTTCTTGTTCTTCTTATCACGATGCTTCTTGTCATCCCTCTTTGGCTTTCTGCAATCAGCATTGAAGTGACATAGTTTGTCACAGTTAAAACATTTCAAATTAACTTTGGAATCACTCTTATAATTATTAATATTAGATTTTGAGTTAGAGTGAGTCTTCTTCATGAATTTTCCAAATTTCTTGACGAAGAGTGACATAGCATCGCCGCTGATCTACTCAGCCGACTTCGCATCTATCGCGGCAGGTGGCTCTTCAGCAGCCACTAGCGCTTCAATGATGGAAGACGTGGATGACTCCTCTTCATTCCTTGAGTTTATCTCAAACTCATAGGCTTTCAGATCGGCGAACAGGTCATGCAACTCCATCTTGTTGAGGTCTTTAGATTCCCTCATCGCCATCATCTTTATGTCCCATTCTCTGGGAAGAGTTCTCATGACTTTAGTGGTAACCTCTTTGATGTTATATGTCTTTCTCATAGTGGAGAGTTCAATGAAAGTGTTGTTAAGTCGTAGCAACGGTCAACTCTTTCTCTTGGATACGTGTCAGTTTTCCAATAAACGTATGCCAGGTGTACGAGATCGTACATAAGAATATATTTGTTGGATCTTGGTGTACCGAATTGTACTATGGAATATTCGATAGAACATGGTGTACTGGAAGGTACAACGCAGGCTAGAGGAATAATTGAGAACTTGACAATTAAGCGTATAAAGCTGACTTGGCAGACTACTGATAACGAACACTTTTGTTTGCTCTACTGATGAGTAGAGCAGAAAGACGGACGCTTCTTTAGACGGCTGTTGAAGTAAGACGTCTAATCATGCTTCTTCAGATAGATGCTGAAGCAAGGCGTCTACTCGCGCTTCTTCAAACCAAGACGTTTGTTGAAGTGAGACATCTGTTCGCGCACTTCTTCAGACAAGGGCGTCTGTTGAATTGAGATGTCTGCTTGCGCTTATTCAGACTAAGGCATATGATGAAGTGAGACGTTTGCTCGCGCTTCTTCAAACTAAGGCGTATGATGAAGTGAGACGTCTGCTCGCGCTTCTTCAGACTAAGGCGCCTGATGAAGTGAGACGTCTGCCCACGCACTTCTTTAGACTGCTGCTAAAGACATGAGTCTCTTGAGTTGTACCTGTGCATAGACATTTACACAACTTAGTTTTGTTCACGAACATATCATTAAAACTATGTCGTATTGATTTAAACTTATTCACCTAAGTTCATTTAAATCAATTAAAGCATTTTTCCTTAATTAATTATTTCTCTAATAATTTATTTTCCTTTTTCTTTATTTAACTTAATCTAACACATGTAACATGTGTAAATACCCGCTAGGTTGTATATACAGCTAACAAATAAGAATTCGTCAATCAATCGTCAAAACATTCTACACCAAGGTTTATAAAAACATGTAACTTGAGACTTGAAGTGCACATATCAAGAAGTGTAACTTGCAAGAGAAATATTTGTTTGTCCAACTACATGTTTTGAGCTAAGCATATAAGTTAATCCCCAACAGAATCGTTAATTATCTGTACGTATTTTTTTTTATAGTTCTAGGACTTTTTTTAAAAGCTTTTCATTTTATTTGTTAGGAAATGGATTTTTCCTAAATCAGTTGATTCTTCTATTCGAATGTCCATCATTAAAGGCGATTTGTGCGATTTAAAATTGGTCGTCCTCGAGCCTTACATTTCTCACGTTCTCTCGCGGTAGGAGACGAGGGGTTTTTATGGTAGGTTTAGCCCGTGCACTATTTTAGAAAAATACAAACTTTTCACGAAGGTTATGTTATATAATCCATTGGCTTACCTTCCTCTTGAATCTAAAAAAAAGTAGACAATAAGACTATCCTTTCGGAAGTTGTCTTGTCTTAGAGATGAGGAACCAAAATAGAGTTCTATAGCAGAGACCTTTTGATTTGGCCCATAATTGTTTTAGTTTAGTATGTATTAAGATGTAATCTAATTAACTTCGAGAGTCACCACTTTAGTTTAATTCACAAAGAAAGTAAACAGAACAAAAATCAGAGATTTATTTTTAAGAGTTCGGTGTCTTGTTACGTATTAGGAAAGGGTCTATGACGTTATGTCCTATACGCCTGCCTGGATGAACAGTCTCTACTCGAACGTAGTTAACCATTCAATACTAATTTTAGGAGCACGTTGCACTCAAATTTCAAATTTTTAAAGTTATAGAACTCTAGATATAAACTTAAAATATGATAAAGATCAAAAGCAATCAAAGTAAAGAAATACAATAACAAACATGCATATAATTTATTTATTTATGTATTGATTGTAATCGAAATAAGGGGATCAATAAAACCTTACATGGATAATGGAGTTCTTGATCGAAAAAACAAAAAAAAAACTTAAGAAAAATCTTTTGAAACCAAGGCACACTAGCTTGATGTTCTTGTTTAAAGAGGAATGTAGGCACTTTAGGTTTATAATGGAGAATGACGTGGGAAATTTAGGGCATGAGTTGGGAAATTCTAGTGTTTTCTTTTTGGTTAGTTATCGATCTTCGGTCGTCGAAGTTTTTCGAGTGTTTTTTTTGTGTCCCTTTTCTTCGTCGCCCTTGGCCTCCTTTTATACTCATAAGATTCATTAACCTAGGATTGCAAGGTTTAGATCTACTTAGTTTGGACCCTTTTGACTTCTCCCCTTTTTTCAAAATATGGAAATCTGTAAAATCAAAAATATATATTATCACAAATCAATTATTTCAAAATCAATTATAACCAATGTATTCATTTATTCTAAAAAAATAAATCTTTTCTTAAAACCATTAATAATCATTTTTTTAAGAATATTCACTAACTCACAATTCACTCCCAAAATAAAATGATTTAATGTTGAAGTAAAATACAAAGTCAACATTAGTTATAAAATCAATTTGTTAAAACTAATTTATAAACTAACGCTTTATTTATTTCTCCTAAAATCAATTTAAAAATCTTAAATAAATCTTGAAGTTTATAAAAAACAATTCTCCAAGACAAATTACATGTCTTCAAAAAGTTTATAAGTATAATAATAGCCCAAATTATTTCAATTTAAATTATTATCACATTTTTATGATTAAGAATGACAATTAAAAAACTCTAAAAAAACTGATTGGTAACATTCATAAATTCTATAAAAAATAAAGATTACATATTTAATAATGTGCGCAATGAGTTTGTATATGGATTTTATATAATAAAAAGCTCGAGATTTTCTAAAATATGTAAACTAAATAATTGGAGAGTGAAATATGAGTGTATACTCATGAGCATCAGAATTGTATTATGCTTCTTTTATTCTTTTTTATATTGGATATATTTATGCGTAACTATCAGCTTGAGAGAGTTCTTATTACAATCGGATTACTATCTCATAGAATCAATACACTCGTGTTACTTATGGACAATTCACTATGTGAGTTTAAATGATATAGAATGGTAATTTAAATATCTCATCCATTTTGAGTATTATATATTTTTCCCTTTTTTATTTGTGTCAACCTGATATATCTAATAGAATATGTACACTTATGATCTTGCTTCCATCTATAAAAATGAGAGACTGAGTGAGAATATGTAGTGATTTAAATATCTAAACCATGAGGGAAGTTATTTTTTAGTAGCATGGGTATATTTAAAATAATCAATACACACGTTCTTTACATAAAACGTAGTTCAAGGTGCAAAAGCATTAATTTTATTTTGGAAATGCCTTTAATGTGATGTATGGTTTTATTCAGATTTACTTTTTGTTTTTTATGGAATGCCTCTAGTGTGAACTATGTTTAATTCACTTATTTAAAAAAAAATCATTTATGCTGTATTTGGTAACCATGAAATTGAAATTGGAATGGGGTCCAATTCTAATTTCTAGGTTTGGTAGAACATTGAAAATTAAGAACTGGAATTAGAATTTCAAAAAAATTCAAACTAGTGTGATTTTATAATTCTCAATTCCACTTTTTTTTAGCTCGAAGCAATAATTTAAAAAATTATATGTTTTCTAAGCAAAATATAGTATTATTTTATCATTTAAAACACAGTTAACGTGTTAAACTATCAATTGTTTTTAAATATAGAAAATTAAAATATTGAAACGATATATTTTTTAAAAATTTAGTAAGTTAACATTTCTAACTAATATTTCTTTTTTTAATGTATGAAGTTAAATGTTGAACCGAAAATTATTATTTTTTAATTTAGGAAGTTAACATGCCGAACTGATATTTCTTTTTAATTTAGTAAATTAACATGTGAAATCGATGTTTGTGTTTCATTAGAATTAACCTCTTAACAAAAATTATTGATACATGAACTATCATAATTTGTTGTGTCAAAAATATATCTTAATACTATATATAGTATATATTAAAATTATTTATATGGTATGTTTTTTCAAACTCATATTTCGAATCATTATCCATTTTTTATGAAAGATTTTAGGAAGCGAAACAATTTTTCTTAATCAAGTGGGTTAAATTTAGAATATGATCTTTTCTACGAGTTGTCTCATATTTTTTTAAATCAATCTTGAGTACACAGGAAGATGCAATTGGATATACTTTGCTTGAATCATCGAGAAAATTATTGAATTCCTTTTGAGACGATCGTCGAGAAAATACTTTCATCTTGCTTGTACTTATTTTCTAATATCCGTTTATTTTTTCTTTCTTTTTTTTGGAGAGGGATCTTAGTCATATTTCCTCACATTTTGGAAAAACAAATAGTTATAAGTCAAACCTTGAGACAAAATTGCCTACGTATCTTCTAGAAAGAGGAGTCAGTTCGAAACGTATTTCGAAATGCAAAATTATTAATCTTATTTTGGAAATGCTCTTAGTGTGAAGTAGAGGTTTTATTTTGATTTTATTGTTTTTTAATGTCTTTAATGATAAATAGGGTTTTATTCTTTTTTTCCTTTTTTAAAATCATTTATACATTTTAGTAAAACCCTTAAGGTTTTTAGAAAAAGATGAAACACGTGTATGCCAATTCTTGATCCCAAGATGTATCCACATCATATTCCTCTCGTCCGTCTTTAAAGAAAGTACTACTTGATCTCATCAAAGTTTTTGGTGTAGAAAATTCCTCCCCGTCTATTGTGGCCAAGCGGACTCGTCCTCGAATAATATATTTTTGATGATGAACAAACATTCCCATTGAGGTCAACAATTCTCAGGTCATTTTCACAATCAAATCCCCTTCATGAAAATTCATAGTCTTGACTTTCTTGTTTATTCGTTCGACATCCTTTTTGGTAAGTCCGACTTTTGCATAGAGCGTTCAAGTGTCTATCCTCCATCAATGTTAATTGATCATACCGAGTATTAACCCAATCTTCTTCGATAATATGGGTTTCTAGAAGCACCATAAATGTTAGAAGTTCAATCTCGATCGAATGGACAACATTCATCCCATAGACAAGGGAGAACAAGGGAGAACGGCATCTCAACTACCCTCAACAATATATGTTGCTACTTCATATATTGTCAGGGTCAATTGGACAACATTCATCCCATTGACAATATATGTTGCTACTTCAACAACTACCCTCAACAAGTGCGTGGCAATCAGGGATTGATCCGAAATTATTGTCAGGGTGAACTTAAAAAAAATTGTTTCGTAAAACCAGAAAAAAATATGTACAATAATGTGATTTTAAAATTATCACACAGTCGGTACAAATATTAAATAAATATAATTTGAGAGATAAAAAATATCCACTAATTATAAAATACTCTAATAATCATATCAAATAAATCCTAAAACTATTTATCATCCTTGGAATCAAAGAAACACTTAAAAAAAATAATAATAATGAATACATCTAACTTATATTAGGTATTTTATAATTTTATCAACAACATAATATTTTTTTTACATCTATCTCATCATTTATTTTATTTAAAAAATAATAAAATATTATTTATTTAATATAATTTCTAATTTGTCTCTCTCACATATTTAAAAAATAAAATAATTAATTAATTTTAAAAAAATAATTTATGTACAAATTAAATCAAATAAATATTTTATCTAATAACTCAAATAAAATTAAATAAAAATTAAACAAGCTCTAATCCCTATCCCCCCAAATCATAAATAAATATTAATCACTTAAAAAACCTATATATATCAAAAAACTCTATATGAGTTATATATATAAGAAATTTACAATCCCACCCCACCCTAGCACATTAGTGCGTCCGTCTCTGGTGGCAATTATGGAATATGGAGCTCCAATAAACATTTTAGATAGCGATTGTTAATACTTTTCTAGAGCCACTCTATGCTATATTTTCTCCTTTCTATTATTTATCATTGCCTCAGTTTGAGCTATATGCCCCCACTCTCAAATTCGTTTTGACACACGGACTTCCCACTCGAGTTGCCTCTATCTCCCAATGGGTCTAATCGTGCTTCTTGAATTGACTTAGGTCGAAGCAATGTTCAAATCTTTCACAACTATCAGTTCTCACACTTCAGCAACTTTGACTTAAGGAAAAGTGAGGTGGAATTAAAATATATGTAAAAAATCAAGAAAATATGTTTTTTCAAATTTAAACATTTGACCATACTATAGTAGGAAGCTTATAACCAATATATTTAACTAACTAAGTTAATTATATTTATTTTAATTTCAATGTTAAAATACTATACATTTTTATATTTGTCTTCACAAAAATTATGTTAGATTAAGTTAAACAAAGAAAATAGAAAATTAATTAAAAGAAAAATAATTAATTAAGGAAAAATGTTTTAATAAACTTAATTGAATAAGTTTAAATTCATACAACAAAATTGACATAGTTTTAATAATGTGGTCTGGCCAAAACTAAGTTGTGTAAATTGTCTTTGCGCAAGTATTGTTCAAAAGATGTATGTCTTTAGATGCAGTCTAAAGTAAGCACGAGCAGACGTAGTCTGAACTTCTACTGACGGGTAGTCTAAAAAAGTGCGCGAGCAGACGTAGTTTGAACTTCTACAGACGGGTAGTTTGAAGAAGTGCGCGAGAAAACGTAGTCTGAACATCTAACAGACGGGTAGTCTGAAGAAGTGCGCGAGCAGGCATAATCTGAACTTCAACAAATGGGTAGTCTGAAGAAGTGCGCAAGCAAACGTAGTCTGAACTTCTATCAGACGGGTAGTCTAAATAAGTGTGCGAGCAGACGTAGTTTGAACTTCTAACAGACGGGTAGTCTGAAGAAGTGTGCGAGCAGACGTCTTGCTTCAGCAGCCGTCTAAAGAAGCGTTTGATGTCTTTCTTCAACAACCGTCTGAACAAACATCTGACTGTCTACTCTACTCATCATCTTGGCAATCAGTAGTATTCATTATCAGCCGTCTGATCAAGACTGCTTAACACACAATAAATGTTGGTGTGCCACGTACTCAAATATTCCTCCAAGAAACGTTTCGTACTGTCCCGTACACCACGTTCTTATGACTATCCAACAGTACGATCTGACAAGCCACGATCAAACGCATATACTCTGATTTACGATCTCGTACTCTTGGCGTGCGTCCAACGGATATCTAACAGGTGTTTAAAAGGAAGATTCAACGGTTGGTGCCCTTCGATATAAAAGGTGATCCAAGGACAACGACGAATCTTTCTTGGAATACTCAGCATTTTTGGCTCTCTCGAACTCTCCTTAACAAACTACTAAGTGTTGCGAGCTCTAAGATCATTCTGTAAATCATCTACTGTTCTTTCGGTGTGAAATTTCAGTATTGTAAGTTGAACAGAGTTGTTTTTTCAATAGAGTATTATCTAGGAGTTTAGAAATAGGCAGTTGTTAAGTCTTGTGTGTCTAATTGGGTTTGTGTAGTCATTATACAAATTAAAGCCTTCTAGTGAATATCCTTCTAGAAACAGAAGAAGGGGTGGCGTAGAGGTTTTATCTCCAAACATCCATAAAACTCCTTGTGTTATTTACTTTCTACATCGTTCAATCGTTGATCTTTCGCTTCAAATCGAACAATTATTTTCGCACTTGATACTGTTCAAGAGCTTACAAATATTTATGAAGAATAGAAACAGATCTTAATCACTAATAGGATTAAAATCTATTTGAAAGTGTTAAGTTGTCAACTATCTTCAGACCCCCCTCTCTATAGTCGACACTCGACACCAATCCTAACAACCTATGTCCACGTTTAATCTAGAACCACAAAATTCAATCTTTGAAGTCTTTAAATATTATTTAGAGAATTCTTATTTAAGAATAAAAGTATATTCTAGTTCTTATTGATTTGAACTTTATTAGATTATGGTCACTCATATGAGTTTAGATCGGAGCATGAGTCTATGCTCGCGATATAATAAAAGAATATAAAACAAAATCACAACGTTTTAATATTGGGCCCACTAGGCCCAATTATGTGACTATAAATATATGGTCTTAGTTCGAATTTTATTTACAACATTCACACACGTAATCTTCTACTTTAACCATAGTGAAATTTCCTTATTTGCATTTGGTTTTCCCGTCTTGAGTTTTCAAGTAAATCTTGTGTTAATTATTGTATTTTTTTAGTTGATACTTGATCTCTTCTTTATCTTGATTAGTCTTAGATTCATATATTATTTTTCAATAATTGATATCAGAGCCTTGAGTTTTTTATTTTTGTTCTGAGACTATATCTTTTTTTGGAGATGTCAAATATGAAGTACGACATTCCATTATTAGATCACAACACTATATTTTCTTTATGGAAAATAAAGATGCGAGGTTTTCTCACTTAGATGGATCTGGAGAAAACTCTACTAGGGTTTGATAAAATGTCCAGTTTGTGGACATTAGAAGAGAAAAAATAAAGGATCGTAAGACATTATCTCATATACATCTACATTTATCGAACAATATTCTACAAGATGTTCTAAAGGAGACAAGTGCTTCTAGATTATGGTTGAAGCTAAAATAACAATATGACAAAAAGTCTTACTAGTAAGCTGCATCTGAAGCAATGATTATATTTTCGTCGTATGTTGGAAGGTACATCTTTACAAGAGCATATATCGGCATTTAAAAAATTGTTGCTAATTTGGAAGCATTGAAAGTCAAGTATGACAATGAACATTTAGCCTTTATTTTTCTGTGTTCGTTGCCCCATCATATATCACTTTTCGTGATACTATGTTATTTAGTCGTGATATTATCACGACTAATGATGTTTATAATGTATTATTCTTTAAGGAGAAAATGAAACATCTTATTGATTATTCTGATGGTCCGATGGAGAGCTTTATTGTTCGAGAGAGAACCCAAAAAAATGGTTCAAAATGTTATTAAGCAAATGGTCCAAATTCAAGAAAACTTTAGAAGACTTGCAATTACTACAAGAAAATAGGCCACATAAAATATGAGTGTTGAAAGCTAAAAAATAAATTTAAGAAAAAGGATGATATTTTGACTGAAAAGTAGTCAAAAAATTACGACAAAACCAGTATTGCTGACGTTGAAGACAGTGAACTCCTTATGGATTGTGTTTTCCATGCAAGATCGCAAGATGATTGGATACTCGATTCTTGATGTACATTTCATATGTGTCTCAATCGGCACTAGTTTCCAACATATGATACATTTCCAAAGATGTTGTGTTAATGAGAGACAATTCATCATGAAAAGTTGTGGGTATATGAAAATAAAAATCAAGTTGTTTGATGAATCTGTTCGAACACTTGATGATGTGAAACATGTTCCTGGTTTGAAGAGAAGTTTTATTTATCTTAGTACCCTCAATTCAAAAGGTTACAAGTACATTGTTGAAGGTGGAGTTATGAAGGTTAGTAGATGTGTTCTTGTTGTGATCAAAGGTGAAAGAAAACTTGACATGTTATATGTTCTTACAAACTCCATAGTTGTAGGCGATGTTGATGTCACTACCTCTCGTTATCTGATGATGTTGTCACCAAATTGTGGCATATAGTACTTGGTCATATAAGTGAGAATGACATGACCGAATTGAACAAGTGAGGACTTCTTAATGGGCAAAGTATCAATAAATTGAAATTTTGTAAGCATTGCGTCATCGACAATCAAAAAAGAGTTAGGTTCTCTAAAGAAATCCACAGCACTAGAGGAACATTGGATTATTTCCACTCTAATCTTTGTGGACCGTCTAGGGTGCCTTCTATGGAAGGTGCTTATTATATGCTGACGATTATCGATGATTTTTCCACAAAAGTTTGGGCTTTCTTCTTAAAGAAAAAGAGCGATGTGTTCTTTAAGTTTAAGGAGTGAAATACTATGATTGAGAAACAAACAAGTAACCAATAAAATATTTGTAACTATTAATGGTTTGGAGTTCTATTTTGAAGAATCTAATTCTCTATGCAGAACTGAAGGAATCGTAAGGCACCATACAATGCCTAAGAATCCACAACAAAATGTTGTGGTAGAGAGGATGAATAGATCTTTGATGGAGAAAGTGTGTTGTATGCTCCTTATTGTCGATTGATCAAAGTGTTTTTGGGTTGAAGCTGCAACTTTAACATGTTTCATCATCAACTGTTCTCCGTCACCTACAATTAATAAACAGACTCCGCAAGAAGTATGGTATGGTATTCTTTCTAGTTATTCTAATTTGAGAATTTTTAGTTGTTTAGTGTATGCTCATTTTAATAAAGGAAAATTGGAGGTTCGGTCTATTAAGTGTATTTTCATCGACTACAAGTCCAATGTAAAGATATATAAACTATGGTGTCTATAAACCAGAAAGGTTATATTTAGTCAAAATATTATTTTTGATGAGACACATATGTTACATGCTACACCTTTTATATCTTCTTGTGATCACATAGAGCAAAAATCTAACCCTTTTTGAGATAAAATTCAGAAAGAATTTAGAAAGCATGAGGTGTTTAAGAGCTGATCAGAATTTGAACCTACAACACTACCGTCAACTACACCAAAGTTATCAGATACTTCACCGCTTGCACTACAATATCATATTACTATAGATATGCCCATATCTGAAATTAGACCTCCTAGAAGACTCGATGAGGAAGTTTATAGTCAAATTACGGAGATTGATTTTACTGCCGTGTTTTATCCGGTTGTGAAACATATTTTTATTTGAGTATTACTTGGTATCGTGGCGATGCATATTTTGAAGCTTGAGCAGTTATATGTGAAAACTGTGTTTCTACATGGAGTTTTAGATGAAGATATTTATATACATCAACCTAAAGAATTTACAGTCTTAAGAGAAGATGATTGTATTTTTTATTTGAAGAAATTCCTTTAAGGTTTAAAGCAATCATCAAGATAATGGTATAAAAGTTTCGACTCTTTTATGACCATTTATGACTTCAAGAGAAGTAATTTTTCTAGTTGCGACTACTTCAAAGTCATTTATCTATTCAACATTTTTTATGCTAGTCATGTGAGTTCTCGATTAATAACTCGTTTTAAACTCTCTTCAACTATGTCATCTAAGTTTGATGAGGATATCGAGTATGTTTTACAAGCTCCATATTTCATTGAAAATTGTTCACTTATGTATGTAATAGTTTGTAATAGATTAAATTTGACATATTCAGTAAATGCATTTAGCACTAGTAGATATTGTTCAACTATAGTTTGGGAGGACTAGAGATAGAGTTGTCGGTTATGTCCCCTCTAATTATGGTGACGATCTCAATAGAAGAAGGTTGCTCACATGTTTTGTTTTATGTATTGGAGGTTTTGCGATTAGTTGGAAAGTTACTCTACATAGTGAAATTGCGTTGTATACTACTGAAGTAGAATAAATGATCAATACAGAAGTTTGTTAAACTGATATTTGGCTGAAAGGCCTATTCGGGGAATTCAATAAGAATTAACAAATGACGAAAATCTCTTATGATTGACAAAATAATATTTTTTTGACGAAGCACATTGATGTGCGATATTATTTTGCACGTGATGTTATTTATCGTGGTAATATTGATGTGAAAAAAATTAGTATTATTGATAATCATGTTGATATGATGATGAAGATGCTCCCCATTGTTAAGTTTGAGCATTGCTCGAACTTAGTTGATCTTAGTTGTTGAAGCCCATAGGAATTTTGGAAGAGTTGAATATTATTATGGTTATTGTCAATATTTTGAAGATTTATTTTTCTTTTGACATACTGGATTTGTGTCAATGTGAAGATTATTAGATTATGGTGACTCATATGAGTTTTAATCGGAGTCTGAGTCTAGGCTCACGATATAATAAAATAAAATAAAATAAAATCATAACTGTTTGATATTGGACCTACTATGTAACTATAAATATAAGGTCTTAATTAGAGTTTTATTCACAACATTCACATACATAATATTTGTCATTATTCTTTATTCTCTAAATTGTAATCTTGTACTTTAACCATAGTGAATTTTTCCTCCTATGTCCGTGGTTTCCAGTCTTGAATTTTTACGTAAATCTTGTGTCATTTATCGTATTGTATTGATTAATATTTTATCTTTTTTTATCTTGATTAGTCTCATATTGATATCTTATTTTCAACCAACTTTAATATATAATTTGAGAGCATTAAACCATACTATAAAATTTGAGATTATATCTAAGACAAAAGAGGGATGATGACACACATTCGCAAAATTCTCCTTCTTAATCATTTCTTATTTGCATTTCTTGATCATCATTTTGGAAAAAAGAATCCCATGTTATTGATTCATTCTTATGTCAGTTCTCTTCAAAGTAAGAGCAAAATGATCTTATGTAACTTTTTTTAAATAAGATCATTTTGCTCTTACTTATGAAAGGCGAATCCGGTAACAGGAATATCTTCTATCATTATGGAGAACCAATAAAATTGTGAATATCTTTTTTAAGTTAGCACTTTAAAAAAAACCTTGTTAACTCAACTTGTATTAAAAACTATTTTTTATTGACTTTTAATATTATAGAATGCTTAATATTTGTTTTTTCATTTTTTCATAAGAAATTGAATAAATAACTTATTTATCATTTTTTTTTCAATAACTTCATTCAATGTCTTAATAGGTCTCTTTAGAAGGAAAAAAATATTTAAAGTTTGAAATTGTGTGTGTATACATGATTTAAGAATTTATAATTAAATGAAATGAACTTCAATCCAATAATTTTCTATCATAAACAATTTATGTATGTGATAAATGTATATAATATATGACTGACTGAATCATTTTAAAAATATATGAGCTTATTTTCTATAAAAAAAAATATTATGTCAAAAATTAAAATCAATTATGTTTATTAGAGAAAATAATTATTGAATTATTATTTTTCAACTTGATCTAAAAAATTATAATTTTTTATTTACTATTTATCTAAAAAGTCTATCTAATTAATCACATTTTTATATTAAATGAAATACTATTATTTTTATTTTTATTACTTTTGAAAATTAATTAAAATTTGTAATAAAATAATATTAATTTTAAAATAACCTAATTATATTTTTGGATGTTATTTATGTGATTGAGATTGACACTTAGAGTGGGACACACAAACCTACATGTGTTTAAATGGAAGCCACTGTTGCACCAACTTGGTGTTGCTCCATTACCAAACGTACCAACTTTACTCAGCCCAATAAAATTTTAAAAAAAACCCAACAACTATTAGTTTTAGACTTATAGATGGCCCAATTTGTATTAACATTTTATTAAAAAAATAAATAAATATTGGTGCTAATAGTTTATATGGTAAATTTTTTTATTTTAAGAAATCAAATTAACTAAAAAATTTAAATATAATATATATCTTTTTAATTTAAGAAGTTTTAAATAAGAATTGAACTTTTTGACATATAATTTCTAATAGACAATTTTATCAATTGAACTAGTATAATGAATTTATATAGCTTAATTTTAATTTATTTTTATCTAACCTAAATCGATTTTAAAAAACACATTTTTACATATTTAATATTTATTTAACAATATGTTATCTTAAATTTACATTATATGAGAAAATAATTTTTGATAAAAAAAAACTTAATCATTAAATACATTTATTCTCAAATATGTATTTTATGTAAGAGATAAAATGTTTTTTAAACATCACTTTTCTTTTTATGCTAAATTATATATATATATATATATATATATATAATTCGATTTAATTTAAATAATATGTGTTTACCTTTATTTTTTGCAATTTCATTTATGCTGATAATTTTATAATTTAGAATGGCAGTCGACTCATTGATTTATAATTATTTAATAAAATTGTGTAATTTATTTATTTAATTTTAATTATAGAAAACTAGCATAACACCCTATAGTCAAAGTCTCTTGCTTTCATTCATAAGATAAAAACAAACTTGTGCATTTATGGTCTCTTAAATCGATTTTTTTAAAAATCACTTTTCATTTTATACTAAATTATATATATATATATATATATATATATATATATATATATATATATATATAATCCGATTTAATTTAAATAATATGTGTTTACTTTTTTCTTTTTCAATTTCATTTATGCTGATAATTTTATAATTTAGAATGGCAGTCGACTCATTGATTTATAATTATTTAATAAAATTGTGTAATTTATTTATTTATTTTTAATTATAGAAAACTAGCATGCCACCCTAGAGGTAAAGTCTCTTGCTTTCATTCCTAAGATGAAAATGAACTTGTGCATTTATGGTCTCTTAAATCGATTCTTATTACGGAGCTATTTGTGGGGGTAAAATTGTATAATTTATAATATTATATTACACAATTATCTTATTATCATGGAATATAATCTTAATTATTATTATTTTTTAACTTAAATTTGATAATAAGGTTTTCTTACTCTTTTTTGGATAATTTTATAAAATGTATACACATAACTTCTTCACTAATAATTTTCGATTATTATATATATGAGATTTTTTATATTACTTTTATTTTTTATTTTAAGCATACATTATCATATTTATAATAGATTAAATATTAAATATAAGAGTAATGATATATATAACACCATTGTAACACCTTTATATAGCACCTATTTCATTTAGCAAAAAAGAGAAAATATATCTTGAAAAAAATATAATAAAGAGAAAAATATTTTCTCTTTTTACCAAATGAGGTAGGTGTTGTATAAAGGTGTTGTACAAGGGTGTTGTATATACCATTACTCTAAATATAAATAAACTAAAGCAGTGCAGTTAGTGCTATATGGGAGAATGATTTTTAAACTCAAATAAGGATTTAGAATTGGATACCAACTAGACGGAACAAAAAAACAAGGAAAGATAAAGCACTTGACTTGTGTATTTTAATTTCTATCACGCTTAATTGTCACATTGTTAAAAAATGAGGAAATGTGTTTTGTTTTGACTTTCTCAAGTCTTTTATTAACTATTTTCTCTCAAACGTTACCCCGATTTGAAATCTTTTCTAATTATCCTCTTAAACACAAATTTCATGTTTGTGTGATTAGGAGAAGATTGACGGACTAGGACGCAATCGATGACCTAACAAAACTCTTCATGGAAGACAAGCCTAGCCCCGGAACAACAAGAGGAATGACCAAGGAGAAACTATTTGTAGATGCCCAAGAGGCAACCCGTCAGCATTAATTTTCACAAATTCAGATGTGTCGAATGATGAAGAAGATCCTTATATGTCTAACACAACATCCGACATCACAAAAGCCCGCAGTTTTGAGAAAGGAGAGATATTTATAAAAGAGATTGTTTCGGACCATTTATAAAAATATATTATTCTGCTCCACCTTCTAATCATGAACTTGTAATAGATAATGATGCTTTTGTTAATGAAAGATTTATTTCCGAGTATATTCTTTGTTCTAATTCATGATTGTACCACATAGAAATGACTTTTGAAATGAAGTGTTATTTAGAAATGAAATGAGGTTAACTCTTCAACCGAAAAAACCATTGAAGTGAATTTAAACATAACAGAATATTCTCAAATCGTTTTAATAGGACAAAACTTAACCAAAAACGAACGTCAATATTTAATTGAGCTTTTAAAATCAAAGAAAGACGTATTTACGTGGTCCTATTGAGATATGCCAGGAATCAATCCCGAGATTATTCAACATTATATTCCACTCTATCCTGATGTCAAACCATTCAAGTAAAAACTTTGACACTGAATAAAGTAAAAGAAGATGTGTAAAAACAACTAGACGTGGGATTATGCATTGATTATTAAGACCTCAATTGGGTAATTTCGAAAGAGAACTTCCCATTACCTCACATCGATGTGTTGGTCGATCACACGGTCGATCACATGTTGTTTTCATTCATGAATGAGTTCTTCAGATACAATCAAATGTGAATGACACCAAATGATAAGATAAAGACCACGTTAATAATTGAGGTTAGAATATTTTGTTAATGGTTCATGCATATTGGTGTTAAGAATGCGAGAGACACATATCAAATGACGACTATCATGATCCTTCACAACAAGATTCTCAAGGAAGTTGAAGTATACGTGGAGGACATGATTTTCTAGTCCAAAGATCGTGGAGGACACCTCATTAACATTGAGAAATTCCTACGTATGATCAAGAAATACCGACCGGTTGAATCTAGAAATGCACATTAGGAGTGATGATTGGAAAGCTGTTGGATTTCAGGTCGTGCTTTGAAAAATTGAAGCTATTACATCCATGCAAGATCCACGAAGTACAAGAGAGGTCTGAGAATTCTTAGGAAAGTTTAGTAAATCAATTGGTTTATTAGTATGTAAGCCTTCCATTTTCTTGCTGGAGAGATGCTATACAGGAAAAAAAAAGACTTAGTCTCATTGCCTGCAGGGAAACAAGCCATTGGCTGCAATCAAAAAGTGGCCCTTATTGAAAGTGAAGAATGCCTTTTAACAACATAAGGAAAGGAGGGATCCGCAAGAATAAGTTTCTATTCAGCCTCCTCCAACCGAAATGGCGTCGTTAAACATTTCTCGGCTCACCAGTCTAGAACAAGGCCTCAATAAACTGAGTCTTTCCTTCCGAAATGGGAAACCTGGTGGAAGCAGCTCTGGATCTTGGTAGCGGGCAAGTCCCAAAGACAAGATCTTAGATTGCGAGTAAAACAAAGAATAGTAGACATTCACTCCCAACTCCTTTGAGTAAGTGAGCGATTCAAAGTCTAAGACTTTAGAACAATCAGAAGACAATGCCTTGATATCCCATATTCAAATTGCTTATAAAGAATCAAACATTTGTTTGGGAAACGAGTACAAGGTCGAACTGTAGGTATAATATGTGAGCAAGAGCTCAATTACTCATCAATCAAGAAATGTGTTGGGCACTTGAATGGGTAACCAAAAGACTAAAGTATTACATCAAAGCTCATCCAATCAAATTCGTGTCAAGGCTCGATCCGACCTGTTTTCTATTTCAACAAACATTGCTATCCCAAGACTGACCAAATGGATGATGACGACATCACATACACGATTCAAAAATCCATAAAGGGAAGCGTGGTAACCAACAATTTGGTAGATTAGCTCATTGACATCGAATAAGAGGATGAACTATCATTTCTAGACGATGAAATCATGGCAATCGAGAATGATTACAGGTCGTTCATGTTCGACGAGGCTTCATGCAAACAAGGATTTTCCATCAGAATTATTCCCATATATCCGACCAGAACTTACAAACCAACATTAATGAAGCTAGAATATTCAATCACGAATAACAAATTCAAGTATGAGGCACGTCTATAAGGAATGAAGATCGCTTACGAGAAAGGTGTCAAGAAGTTGGAAGTGATCGTCGATTCGAAATTAGTCATATACCAAGCAAATCGTGAATGACAAGTGAAATGAGAGAACTTGAAACTGTACTATGAGTACTTGATGAGGCCGTTAGGTAAATTCGAACATGTCACTTTCAGTCACGTCTCGAGGTGTAGAATTTCTTTGCGAGTGCTTTGACTACACTACTTTCATGACCCAAATTCTCGAAGGAGTCAAGATCAAATCACTAAAAATTCGTCAAGAGTTTAAAAGGGAGTTTGAGAAGAAGTTGATAGACAACAACAAAGTAGTTACCAAAGCATGGTATGCACCACTCTAAAGATACATCGAATATGGAGAATATCCACCTTATTTCTAGACGAATGAAAGACGAGCCTCGTAGAAATACTCCACCAACTACATGTTAATGGCATGTAAACTTTATAGGAAATCATTCAACTACAAGAACATGTTATATGTAAGATTGAGATTAGTCAAAAAGGATCATGAACAAAGTGCATGAAAGTACATGTGGGCCACACATGAATGGTCTAACCCTAACCAAAAAATCCTTAGTTTAGGCTACTATTAACAGAATCTGGAACTCAATTGCGTGTTATACATCAAGACTTGTCGCCAATTTGAAGCATACCCCATCATCATCATTGTACAACATGACATTGCCATGATCTTTCTCGACGCGGGACATATAAATTATCAACAAGATAATTTTACACCATAAGTCATCAGCTTATATGCCACAATCAAACGGATAAGTTGAAGTGATCAATAAGAATATACTCACGATCATCAAGAAGATGACTCATACTTATAAGATTGTCATAAAAAGCTTATGTATGCTCTTTAGGGCTAGCGAATAATGATTAGAATGTCAACCAATGAGATGTCGTTCTCCCTTGTCTATGGGATGAATGTTGTCCAATCGATCGAGATTGAACTTCTAACGTTTATCGAAGAAGATTGGGTTAATACTCGGTATGATCAATTAACGTTTATGGTGCATAGACACTTGAACGCTCTATGCAAAACTCAGGCTTATCAAAAAGGATGTCGAACAAATCAACAGGAAAGTCAAGACTATGAATTTTCATGAAGGGGATTTGATTATGAAAATGACTTGAGAATTGTTGACATCAATGGGAATGCTTGTTCATCATCAAAAATATATTATTCAAGGACGAGTCTGCTTGGCCACAATAGACAAAGATGAATTTTCTACACCGAACAACTTTGATTAGATCAAGTAGTACTCTCTTTAAAGATGAACAAGAGGAATATGATGTGGATACATCTTGGGATCAAGAATTGGCATACACGTGTTTCATCTTTTTCTAAAAACCTTAAGAGTTTTACTAAAATGTATAAATGATTTTAAAAAAAGAAAAAAAAGAATAAAACCCTGTTTATCACTAAAGACATTAAAAAACAATAAAATCCAAATAAAACCTCTACTTCACACTAGGAGCATTTCCAAAATAAGATTAATAATTTTGCACCTCGAAATACGTTTCGAACTGACTCCTCTTTCTAGAGGATACATAGGCAATCTTGTCTTAAGGTTTGACTTATAACTATTTGTTTTTCCAAAATGTGAGTAAATGTGACTAATATCCCTCTCCAAAAAAGAAAGATAGAAAAAATAAACGGATATTAGAAAATAAGTATGAGTCAAGATGAGAGTGTTTTCTCGACGATCGCCTCAAAAGGAATTCAATAATTTTCTCGATGATTCGAGCAAAGTATATCCAATTGCATCTTCTTGTGTACTCAAGATTGATTTAAAAAAAATAAGAGACAACTCGTGGAAAAGACCATGGTATAAATTTAACCCACTTGATTAAGAAAAATTATTTTGCTTCCTAAAATCTTTCATAAAAAATGGATAATGATTCGAAATATGAGTTTGAAAAAATATACCATAAAAATAATTTTAATATATACTATATATATAGTATTAAGATATATTTTTGACACAACAAATTATGATAGTTCATGTATCAAGAATTTTGTTAAGAGGTCAATTCTAATGAAAAACAAACATCGGTTTCACGTGTTAATTTACTAAATTAAAAAGAAATATCAGTTCGGCATCTTAACTTTCTAAATTAAAAAATAATAATTTTCGGTGCGACATTTACTTCATACATTAAAAAAAGAAATATTAGTTAGAAATGTTAACTAACTAAAATTTTAAAAAATATATCGGTTCAATAGTTTAATTTTATATATTTAAAAAACAATTATTGGTTTAACACGTAAACTGTGTTTTAAATGATAAAATAATACTATATTTTGCTTTGAAAACATATAATTTTTTTTAATTATAGTTTCGAGATAAAAAGAGTGGAATTGAGAATTATAAAATCACACTAGTTTGAATTTTTTGAAATTCTAATTTTAGTTCTTAATTTTAAATGTTCTACCAAGCCTAGAAATTAGAATTGGACCCCATTCCAGTTCTAATTCTAATTTCATGGTTACCATATACAACATAAATGATTTATTTTCAAATAAGCGAATTAAACATAGTTCACACTAGAGGCATTCAATAAAAAACAAAAAGTAAATCCGAATAAAACCATACATCACATTAAAGGCATTTCCAAAATAAAATTAATGCTTTTGCACCTTGAACTACGTTTTTGTAAAGAAGAATGTGTTAGTATTGATTATTTTAAATATATCCATGCTACTAAAAAATAACTTTCCTCATGGTTTAGATATTGAAATCACTACATATTCTCACTCAGTCTCTCATTTTTATTGATGGAAGCAAGATCATAAGTGTACATATTCTATGAGATATATCAGGTTGGCACAAATAAAAAAGGGAAAAAATATATAATACTCAAAGTGGATGAGATATTTAAATTACCATTCGATATCATTTAAACTCACATATTGAATTGTCCATAAGTAACACGAGTGTACTGATTCTATGAGATAGTAATCTGATTGTAATAAGATCTCTTTCAAGCTGATAATTACACATAAATATATCCAATATAAAAAAGAATAAAAGAAGCATAATACAATTCTGATGCTCATGAGTATACACTCATATTTCACTCTCCAATTATTTAGTTTATATATTTTAGAAAATCTCGAGCTTGTTGTTATATAAAATCCATATACAAACTCATTGCACATATTATTAAACGAATAGTTACTTTTGGAGTCATTGATTTATCTTTCGGGATATGAAAATAATTGATTTCAGATTTTTAATAAAATAATAAATAAAAAGGTGATGGTAGTTTATTTTTATTTTTTATTTTTATTTTATTTTAATTTTTTTTGGAAAAACGGTTTGAACCATTTCATTAAAATCCCAAGAGTGAGATAGTTAAGTTTGAATGTATTCTTTTCTATTTGTAATTATTTTTTTTATAGAATGTATGAATGTTACCAATCAGTTTTTTTTTAAGGTCTTTCTATTGTCATCCTTAATCATAAAAATGTGATAGTAATTTAAATTGAAATAATTTGGGCTATTATTATACTTATGAACTTTTTGAAGACATGTAATTTTGTCTTGGAGAATTTTTTGTTATAAACTTCAAAATTTATTTAAGATTTTTAAATTGATTTTAGGAGAAATAAATAAAGCGTTAGTTTATAAATTAGTTTTAACAAATTGATTTTATAACTAATGTTGACTTTGTATTTTCTTTCAAACATTAAATTATTTTATTTTGGGAGTGAATTGTGAGTTAGTGAATATTCTTACAAAAATGATTATTAATAGTTTTAAGAAAAGATTTATTTTTTAGAATAAATGAATACATTGGTTATAATTGATTTTGAAATAATTTATTTATGATAATATATATTTGTGATTTTACAGATTTCCATATTTTGAAAAAAGGGGAAAAGTCAAAAGGGTCCAAACTAAGCATATCTAAACCTTGCAACCCTAGGTTAATGAATCTTATGAGTATAAAAGGAGGCCAAGGGCGACGAAGAAAAGTGACACAAAAAAAAAACACTCGAAAAACTTCGACGACCGTTGATCGAAAACTAAGCAAAAAGAAAACCCTAGAATTTTCCAATTCATGCCCTAGATTTCCCACGTCATTCTCCATTATAAACATAGAGTGCCTCCATTCCTCCTTAAACAAGAACATCAAGCTAGTGTGCCTTGGTTTCAAAAGATTTTTACTTAAGTTTTTTTTTGTTTTTTCGTATCGAGAACTCCATTATCCATGTAAGGTTTTATTGATCCCCTTATTTCAATTACAATCAATACATAAATAAATAAATTATATGCATGTTTGTTATTGTATTTCTTTACTTTGATTGCTCTTGATCTTTATCCTATTTTAAGTTTATATCTAGAGTTCTATAACTCCAAAATTTGAAATTTGAGTGCAACGTGCTCCTAAAATTAGTATTGAATGGTTAACTACGTTCGAGTAGAGACTGTTCATCCGGGCAGGCGTATAGAACATAACGTCATAGACCCTTTCCTAATACGTAACAAGGCACCGAACCCTTAAAAATAAATCTCTGATTTTTGTTCCATTTACTTTCATTGTGAATTGAACTAAAGTGGTGACTCTCGAAGTCAATTAGATTACCTCTTAGTACATACTAAACTAAAACAATTATGGGCCAAATCAAAAGGTTTATGCTATAGAACTCTATTTTGGTTCATCATCTCTAAGACATGACAACTTCCGAAAGGATAGTCTTATTGTCTACTTTTTTTTTAGATTCAAGAGGAAGGTAAGCCAATGGATTATATAACATAGCCTTCGTGAAAAAGTTTGTATTTTTCTAAAATAGTGCACGGGTTAAACCTACCATAAAAATCCCTCGTCTCCTACCGTGAGAGAACATGAGAAATGTAAGGCTCGAGGCCTACCAATTTTAAATCGCACGAATCGCCTTCAATGATGGACATTCGAATAGAAGAATCAAATGATTTAGGACAAATCCATTTCCTAATAGATAAAATGAAAAGCTTTTAAAAAAAAAAGTCCTAGAACTATAAAAAATACATACAGATAACTAACGACTCTGTTGGGGATTAAATTATATGCTTAGCTCAAAACATGTAGTTGGACAAACAAATATTTCTCTTGCAAGTTACACTTCTTGATATGTGCACTTCAAGTCTCAAGTTACATGTTTTTATAAACCTTGGTGTAGAATGTTTTGACGATTGATTGACGAATTCTTATTTGTTAGCTGTAAATACAACCTAGCGGGTATTTATACATGTTACATGTGTTAAATTAAGTTAAATAAAGAAAAAGGAAAATTAATTATTAGAGAAATAATTAATTAAGGAAAAATGCTTTAATTGATTTAAATGAACTTAGGTGAATAAGTTTAAATCAATACGACATAGTTTTAATGATATGTTCGTGAACAAAACTAAGTTGTGTAAATGTCTATGCACAGGTACAACTCAAGAGACTCATGTCTTTAGCAGGAGTCTAAAGAAGTGCGTGAACAGACGTCACACTTCATAAGACGTCTTAGTTTGAAGAAGCGCGAGCAGACGTCTCACTGCATCAGGCGCCTTAGTCTGAAGAAGCGCGAGCAAACGTCTCACTTCATCATACGCCTTAGTTTGAAGAAGCGCGAGCAAACGTCTCACTTCATACTCCTTAGTCTGAAGAAGCGCAAGTAGACATCTCAATTGAATAGACGCTCTTATCTGAAGAAGTGCGCGAACAGATGTCTCACTTCAACAAACGTCTTAGTTTGAAGAAGCGCGAGTAGACGTCTTGCTTCAGCAGGCATCTGAAGAAGAGCGATTAGACGTCTTGCTTCAATAGCCGTCTAAAGAAGCATCTGTCTTTCTGCTTTACTCATTAGTAGAGCAAACAAAATTGTTCGTTATCAGTAGTCTTCCAAGTCTACTTTATACGCTTAACTGACAAGTTCTCAATTATTCCTCTAGCCTGCGTTGTACTTTCCAGTACACCATGTTCTACCGAATATTCCACAGTACAATTCGGTACGCCATGATCCAACGAATATATTCTTATGTGCGATCCCGTACACCTGACATACGTTTATTGGAAAACTGACATGTATTCAAGAGAAAGATTTGACCGTTGCTACGACTTGAATATAAAAGGTGATTAGAGTACAACTATGATTGCTCTCTTAAGTCTCCTATTGCACGAATTAAGAATTTCTTAGCGTTGTGATTACTCTCTCTCTAAGATTTTTCTTTAATTCACTAAGCTAAGTTGAGCTATTGTTTTCTGTTTTACCTGAGTATATTTTCAGTATTGTAAGTTTAACAAAACGTTGTTTGTTCAATAGGGTGATATCTAAGAGTTCAGAAACAGACATTTGTTAAGGCTTGTGTATCTATCTAGGTTTTGTGTAGTTGCTATACGAATCAAAACCATCTAGTGAAAAACTTTCTACAAATAGAAGTGGTGACGTAAGAGTTTTATCTCCAAACATCCATAAAATTCCTTGTGTTATTTCATTTATGTATCTTACAATCGTTTATCTATCGCTTTAAATTTAGCAAGTATTTCCGCCATTGAATCTGTTTAAGAGCTTGCGAAGATTTGTGAAGAATAGAAAAATATTTTCACCTCTAACAAAATTAAAATCGAATTGAAAGTTATATTTAGCACAATAATATTCAACTCCCCCTTCTATTATTGTCACCGATCCTAACAAGTGGTGTAAGAGCCAAGTTTTATATTCTCAAGCATCTTCAGATATCAAAATCATGTCTATCCTAAACAAAATTCATATGTTCTCAAAGGAAAACTATGATGACTGGAAGACGAGAATACAAGCTCATTTGGCCGCTCTAGATTACGACATGTGGTATGTCATCACCGATGGTCCATGAAAATTATTAAGGTCAGCATAGCCACAACATCAACAGATGGTGCTCATAAGATGATGGAGAAACCAAGATCTAAGTGGTATGCTAAAGAAAAGAGGAAGGCCAACCTCGATAATATGGCCAAAGACATTCTTTATAAGACCAAGACAAGAATATGTTCAGCAAGATCAAGTCATGCTCGACTGCCAAAGAAATTTGAGAGCAGATGACTCAGTTGTGTGAGGGAAACGATCAAACCAAATAAAACAAACTCATGGTTGCCACACAGAAATTCGATAGCATCTAGATGCGTCCTGGAGAGAAAATGACTGAATTCGATGAAAGATTCAGTAACACTTTGATTGAACTCTCCATTATGAGAAATACATATAGAAACAAAGAGGTTACCACTAAAGTCACGAGAGCTCTTCCCAGAGAATGGGACATAAAGATGATGGCGATGAGGGAATCTAAACACCTCAACAAGATGGAGCTGCATGACTTGTTCGTCGATCTAAAAGCATATGAGTTTGAGATAAACTCAAGGAATGAATAGGAGCCATCCACATCTTCCATCATTGAAGCGTTGGTGACTACTGAAGAGCTACCTGCCACGATAGATGCGAAGTCGGCTGAGTAGATCAGCCGCGATGCTATGTCATTATTCGTCAAGAAATTTGGAAAATTCATGAAGAAGACTCACTCTAACTCAAAATCTAATATTAATAATTATAAGAGTGATTCCTAAGTTAATTTAAAATATTTTAACTGTGACAAACTAGGTCACTTCAAGGATGATTGCAGAAAGCCAAAGTGGGATAACAAGAAGCATCATGATAAGAAGAACAAAAAAGATCAAAAAGCTCTCCTGAGGAAAGAAAAAGCAAGTGGGCTGACATCGATTCTGATGACATCTCATCTAGCGAAAGCGAGGATGAATGCATTAAATGCTTTATGGCTAATGACGATGAGGTATTTGACTTCTCCTCTAACGAGTTTACAAGAGATGACTTAACTACCGCACTCAATGACATGGTCATTGAGTACAAGAGGTTGTCAGACTCTTTTAATGATATAAATTTGAAAAACACATCTCATAACACCTATTCATCTCAAAACACTAAACAAGAAGTTTTGAAAATAACTGAGCTCTCATCTAAGAATGAGAAGCTTAAGGAAACAATTAAAACTCTCTCTACTAAAAACCAAAGGTTAAACTAATTGTTAGTTCTTGGACAAAATTTGGAGACGTCGTCAGACTAATGATTAGTTAGTAAAGGCCTGCCGGACACAAATCTGGTTTAAATCCATAAGCTTTGTCAAGGGATATTTAACTAAAAGTGGAACAAATTATGACGGTGATAACTTGACTTTAAAAGATGAGATTAAATATGTTAAGCCAGCTTCAAACTAGCTTAAGCCCAAGAAGAGGGCAGCTAGACGGTTTGACAAACAAAAACTTGACAGAAAGTCAAGAAAAATTTTCATCAAAACTCATCTTCTAAAGTTAATGAGTCAACAGTAGTCAGAAAGACGTCTGCCAAACCTAAATCATTTGCTTTGTTAAAAACTCAAAATGGGAGATCCTTAAAAATAACCTAAATATGGATCCCCGAGGGACTAATGAACCATGGTCCCAAGTGAATATGAGTACCAAAGCTATAAATATGTTTATTTGTAGTTAAATCAGGACCACTTCCTGGAGGAGTCTGTCTGGAATCTGGACACCGGCTGCTCCAAAGACATGATAGGCAATAATGGGTTGTTGACTAACATAACCAAATGCACATGACCTAAGATCACATTTGGTAATAACAACAAAGGTAAAACTGTGGATAAGATGTTATTCGTTATTATTTGAATCTTCTCTCGATCTTGATCTCTCAGTTCTGGATCTAATCTTGGATCGGAATGTGTGATGTGTGGGTTTAGGTCTTCTTACACTCAATCGATAACCCTTTGAGTTCTTAAGAGAGAACCTCTTCAGAAACAAATAAACATTCATCGTTCGATCGTCAAAAAATTTGACAATAGGATTTATTAAAACATTTAACTTGTGTAAATACTTATTAGGTTATATTTACAACAAATGAACAAACAATTACCGTTCAGTTGTCAAAACAATCGACATCAGGGTTTATGAAAACATATAACTCGTGTAAATACACATTAGGTGGTATTTAAAGCAAACGAATAAATAATCTTTGTTCGATTGTCAAAACAATCGACACCGGAGTTTATGAAAACATATAATTTGTGTAAATACCTAATAGATGGTATTTATAGCAAACGAATTAACAATCGTCATTCGATTGTCAAAACGATCGACACTGTGGCTTAAGAAAAAATGTAACTTGTGTAAATATCCACTATGTGATATTTACAGCAAACGAATAAACAATCGCCGGTCGATCGTTGAAATGATCGACACTAAGGTTTATGAAAAGTGTGTAAATACCCAATATGTGGTATTTACAGCAAACATATAAACAATCGTCATTCGATCATCAAAACGATCGACATCGGAGTTTATGAAAACATGTTGTTAGGATCGATGACAACAATAGAAAGGGGGTTGAATATTGTTGGGCTAAATAGAACTTTCAATTCGATTTTAATCTTGTTAGAGATAAAAATATGTTTCTATTCTTCATAAATCGTATAACACAAATCGAGGTCTTGAACGGATTCAAGGACGGAAATACTTGCTAGATTTGAAGCAGTAGATAAAAGATTGTAAGATGCATAAATGAAATAACACAAGAAGTTTTATGGATGTTCGGAAATAAAACTCCTACGTCACCCTTTCTTCTTTTTCCAGAATTTTTTCACTAAAAGACTTTGATTCGTATAGCAATTACACAAACCTAATCAGAAACACAGAACTTAACAACGGTCTATTTCTGAATTCCTAGCTATTACTCTGTTGAACAAACAACGTTCTGTTCAACTTACAATACTGAAAATACACTCAGGTAAAACAGTAAACAATAGCTAAATTTCACTCAGTGAATTACAGAGAAATCTTAGATAGAGATTAATCACAGCTAAGCAATTCTTAATTCGTGCAATCGGAGAGTCAAGAGAGAAATCGTCGTTGTACTCTGATCATTTTTTATATTGAAGTCGTAGAAACGGTCGAATCTTTCTCTTGAATACGTGTTAGCTTTCCGTTAGACATACGCCAGGTGTACGGGATCGTACATAAGAATATATATTTGTTGGATCGTGGCATACCGGATTGTACTACAGAATATTCGGTAGAACGTAGTGTACTGGAAGGTACAACGCGAGCTAAAAGAATAATTGAGTACTTGGCAGTTAAGCGTATAAAGCTGACTTGGCAGAGTGCTAATGAAGAACACTAATGTTCTCTATGTTGATGAGCAGAGCAGAAAGACAGACGCTTCTTCAAACGGTTGCTGAAGCAAGACGTCTGTTCGCGCTTCTTCAGACGGTTGTTGAATCAAGGCGTCTGCTCTCGCTTCTTCAAATCAAGACATTTGTTCGCGCTTCTTCAGACGGCCGCTGAAGCAAGGCTTCTTCTTTTGCTTCTTCAGACCAAGACGTATGTTGAAGTGAGACGTCTGCTCGCGCACTTCTTCAGACCAGGGCATTTGTTGAAGTGAGACTTCTGCTCGCGCTTCTTCAGAGACGTCTGATGAAGTTAGACGTCTGCTCGCGGTTTTTCAGACTAAGGCGACTGATGAAGTGAGACGTCTGCTCGCGCTTCTTCAGGCTAAGGCGTCTGATAAATTGAGACGTATGATCGCGCTTCTTAATACTAAGACGT
The DNA here is from genome assembly GCF_907164915.1 of Impatiens glandulifera. Classification (NCBI taxonomy): domain Eukaryota; kingdom Viridiplantae; phylum Streptophyta; class Magnoliopsida; order Ericales; family Balsaminaceae; genus Impatiens; species Impatiens glandulifera. Next base: position 20,262,043 of record NC_061866.1, on the reverse strand, counting down.
CTAATGAAGTGAGACGTCTTCTCGCGCACTTCTTCAGACTACAACTAAAGACAGACGTCTCTTGAGTTGTACCTACGCATAGACATTTACACAATTTAGTTTTGTTCACGAACACATCATTAAAACTATGCCGTATTGATTTAAACTTATTCACCTAAGTTCATTTAAATCAATTAAAACATTTTTCCTTAATTAATTATTTCTCTAATAATTATTTTTCTTTTTTCTTTATTTATCTTAATCTAATAATTACCCTTTTTTGATGACGTTAAAACTAAGTTAAAATTAAGTTAAGAACAATAAATTAAAAGGTAAATGATATATTTATATATTTATATAAGTGTGAAATACATAAAATATACAAGGTTTGAGATTCCTACTTTTAAATCTTAAAGCTTTTGCCTTCGTTTTGATCGCCTTCACCGAAGAGAAGACTTTCCCATCAACCTTTTCTTCCTCGACCTCCTCCACGGTCTGCACCTCAGCCACCTCCTCGATCTGACTTTCTCCTGGTTCGAGTTCCCCGATCGTAAGTATCTCTTCCCCTAAACTGGTTACTGCAATTGGACCAAATAGATCCATGTGCAATAATTTAGACACCAGTCAGATTAGATATTCCGATTGTTTTTAAAAATTGATCTGACCTGTTTGCTCATCTGACAAGTAGGACATACCTTATCTTTAGAAAACTTTAGTTTAGGTAAATTAGTTCCTAAATCCTTTGAACAAATGTTGTTAATGGTTTTTAAATTAAGATGGTTTAATCTTTTATTCCAATAGCTAGTTTTGATCATCTTGGCTTTCCTGCATAAAGGATCAGACGTTTTATTTTTTCAGTTTATTTTATAAGAATTTCCTATCCTACTTCCTGTTAGTAGGGTAACGGTGTTACCATCCTAATCTTTTACAAGACATGCATGGTTTTGAAAATCTACAGTATAACCATTATCACACATTTAACTAATATTAATCAAGTTATAACACATATTTTCTACCAACAACATGTTGTTAATAGTAATGTTATCATGGATAGTCTTACCCTTACCCACAGTTTTACCTTTGTTGTTATTATCAAATGTGATCTTAGGTCATCTGCATTTGGTTATGTTAGTTAACAGCCCTTTATTGCCTATCATGTGTCTGGAGCAGCCGCTTTCCAGATACCAGACAGACTCCTCCAGACAGTTGTCCTGATTTACCTACAAATAAACATATTTATAGCTTTGGTACCCATATTCACTTGGGACCATGGTTGATTAGTCCCTTGGGGATCAATATTTTGGTTATTTTTAAGGATCTCCCATTTTGAGTTGTTAACAAAGCAAATGATTTAGGTTTGGCAGACGTCTTTCAACCTATTGCTGACTCCTTAATTTTAGAAGATGAGTTTTGATGAAAATTTCTTGACTTTTTGTCAAGTTTTTGTTTGCCAAACCGTCTAGCTTCCTTCTTCTTGGGCTTAAACCAGTTTGAAGTTGGCTTAACATATTTAATCTCATCTTTTAAAGTCAAGTTATCACCGTCATAATTAGTTTCACTTTCAGTTAAATGTCCCTTTACAAAGCTTACAGATTTAAACTAGATTTGTAACCGACAGGCCTTTACTGACTAATCATTAGTCTGACGACGTCTCCAAATTTTGCCAGGAACTAACCACTTAGTTTAACCTTTGGTTTTTAGTAGAGAGAGTTTGAATTGTTTCCTTGAGCTTATCATTCTTAGATGAGAGCTCAGTTATTTTCAAAACTTCTTTTTTAGTGTTTTGAGATGAAGAAGTGCTATCAAATGTGTTTTTCAAATTTATTTCATTTAAAGAGTCTGACAGCTTCTTGTACTTAATGACCATGTCATTGAGTGCGGTGGTTAAGTCATCTCTTGTAAACTCGTCAGAGGAGAAGTCAAATATCTCATTGTCATTAGCCATAAAGCATTTAACGCCTTCATCCTTGCTTTCGCAAGATGAGTTGTCATTAGAATCGATGTCAGCCCACTTGCTTTTTCTTTCCTCAGTCAGGAGAGCTTTTTGATCTTTCTTGTTCTTCTTATCATGATGCTTCTTGTCATACCACTTTGTCACAGTTAAAACATTTCAAATTAACTTTGGAATCACTATTATAATTATTAATATTAGATTTTGAGTTAGAGTGAGTCTTCTTCATGAATTTTCTAAATTTTTTGACGAAGAGTGACATAGCATCGCGGCTGATCTACTCAGTCTTTTTCGCATCTATCGCGGCAGGTGGTTCTTCAGCAGCCACAAGCGCTTCAATGATGGAAGACATGGATGACTCCTCTTCATTCCTTGAGTTTATCTCAAACTCATAGGTTTTCAGATCGGAGAACAAGTCATGCAACTCCATCTTGTTGAGGTCTTTAGATTCCCTCATCGCCATCATCTTTATGTCCCATTCTCTGGGAAGAGCTCTCATGAATTTAGTGGTAACCTCTTTGTTGTTATATGTCTTTCTCATAGTGGAGAGTTCAATGAAAGTGTTGCTAAATCTTTCATCGAATTCAATCATTTTCTCTCCAGGACGCATCTAGATGCTATCGAATTTCTGTGTGGCAACCATGAGTTTGTTTTCTTTGGTTTGATCGTTTCCCTAACACAACTAAGTCATCTTCTCCCAAATTTCTTTGGCAGTCGAGCATGACTTGATCTTGATGAACATATTTTGTCTTGGTCTTATAAAGAATGTTTTTGGCCTTATTATCGAGGTTGGCCTTCCTCTTTTCTTCAACAGTCCACTTAGATCTTGGTTTCTCCTTCATCTCAGGAGCACCATCGGTTGAAGTTGTGGTTGTGCTAACCTTCATAATTTTCATGGAGCATCGTTGATGACATACCACATGTCGTCATCTAGAGCGGCCAAATGAGCTTGCATTCTCATCTTCTAGTCATCATAGTTTTCCTTCGAGAACATAGAAATTTTGTTTAGGATAGACATGATTTTGATATCTGAAGATGCTTGAGAATATAAAATTTGGCTCTTATACCACTTGTTAGGATCGGTGACAACAATAGAAGGGGGAGTTGAATATTATTGTGCTAAATATAACTTTCAATTCGATTTTAATTCTGTTAGAGGTGAAAATATATTTCTATTCTTCACAAATCGTTGCAAGCTCTTAAACGGATTCAATGTAGGAAATACTTGCTAGATTTGAAGCGATAGATAAACGATTATAAGATGCATAAATGAAATATCACAAGGAATTTTATGGATGTTTGGAGATAAAACTCTTATGTCATCACTTCTTCTGTTTCCAGAAGGTTTTTCACTAGATGGTTTTGATTCGTATAACAACTACACAAAACCCAGATAGATACACAAGCCTTAACAGATGTCTGTTTCTGAACTCTTAGATATCACCCTATTGAATAGACAACATTTGTTCAACTTACAATACTGAAAATATACTCAGGTAAAACAGTAAACAATAGCTCAACTTAACTTAGTGAATTAAAGAGAAATATTAGAGAGAGAGTAATCACAACGCTAAGCAATTCTTAATTCGTGCAATCGGAGAGTTAAGAGAGTAATCATCGTTGTACTCTAATCACCTTTTATATTCAAGTCGTAGCAACGGTCAAATCTTTCTCTTGGATACGTGTCAGTTTTCCAATAAACGTATGCCAGGTGTACGAGATCGTACATAAGAATATATTTGTTAGATCGCGGCATACCGAATTGTACTATGGAATATTCGGTAGAACATGGTGTACTGGAAAGTACAACGCAGGCTAGAAGAATAAATGAGAACTTGACAGTTAAGCGTATAAAGCTGACTTGGCAGACTACTGATAACGAACACTTTTGTTTTCTCTACTAATGAGTAGAGCAGAAAGACGAACGCTTCTTTAGACGACTTTTGAAGCAAGACGTATAATCATGCTTCTTCAGATGGCTGTTGAAGCAAGGCGTCTACTCGCCTTCTTCAAACCAAGACGTTTGTTGAAGTGAGACATCTGTTCGCGCACTTCTTCAGACAAGGGTGTCTGTTGAATTGAGATGCCTGCTTACGCTTCTTCAGACTAAGGCGTATGATGAAGTGAGACGTTTGCTCGTGCTTCTTCAAACTAAGGCGTATGATGAAGTGAGACGTCTGCTCGCGCTTCTTCAGACTAAGGCGCCTGATGAAGTGAGACGTCTGCCCACGCACTTCTTTAGACTGCTGCTAAAGACATGAGTCTCTTGAGTTGTACCTGTGCATAGACATTTACACAACTTAGTTTTGTTCACGAACATATCATTAAAACTATGTCGTATTGATTTAAACTTATTCACCTAAGTTCATTTAAATCAATTAAAGCATTTTTCCTTAATTAATTATTTCTCTAATAATTTATTTTCCTTTTTCTTTATTTAACTTAATCTAACACATGTAACATGTGTAAATACCCGCTAGGTTGTATATACAGCTAACAAATAAGAATTCGTCAATCAATCGTCAAAACATTCTACACCAAGGTTTATAAAAACATGTAACTTGAGACTTGAAGTGCACATATCAAGAAGTGTAACTTGCAAGAGAAATATTTGTTTGTCCAACTACATGTTTTGAGCTAAGCATATAAGTTAATCCCCAACAGAGTCGTTAATTATCTGTACGTATTTTTTTTATAGTTCTAGGACTTTTTTTAAAAGCTTTTCATTTTATTTGTTAGGAAATGGATTTTTCCTAAATCAGTTGATTCTTCTATTCGAATGTCCATCATTAAAGGCGATTTGTGCGATTTAAAATTGGTCGTCCTCGAACCTTACATTTCTCACGTTCTCTCGCGGTAGGAGACGAGGGGTTTTTATGGTAGGTTTAGCCCGTGCACTATTTTAGAAAAATACAAACTTTTCACGAAGGTTATGTTATATAATCCATTGGCTTACCTTCCTCTTGAATCTAAAAAAAAGTAGACAATAAGACTATCCTTTCGGAAGTTGTCTTGTCTTAGAGATGAGGAACCAAAATAGAGTTCTATAGCAGAGACCTTTTGATTTGGCCCATAATTGTTTTAGTTTAGTATGTATTAAGATGTAATCTAATTAACTTCGAGAGTCACCACTTTAGTTTAATTCACAAAGAAAGTAAACAGAACAAAAATCAGAGATTTATTTTTAAGAGTTCGGTGTCTTGTTACGTATTAGGAAAGGGTCTATGACGTTATGTCCTATACGCCTGCCTGGATGAACAGTCTCTACTCGAACGTAGTTAACCATTCAATACTAATTTTAGGAGCACGTTGCACTCAAATTTCAAATTTTTGGAGTTATAGAACTCTAGATATAAACTTAAAATAGGATAAAGATCAAGAGCAATCAAAGTAAAAAAATACAATAACAAACATGCATATAATTTATTTATTTATGTATTGATTGTAATTGAAATAAGAGGATCAATAAAACCTTACATGGATAATGGAGTTCATGATCCGAAAAAACAAAAAAAAAAACTTAAGAAAAAATCTTTTGAAACCAAGGCACACTAGCTTGATGTTCTTGTTGAAGGAGGAATGGAGGCACTTTAGGTTTATAATGGAGAATGACGTGAGAAATTTAGCATCAGTTGGGAAATTCTAGGGTTTTCTTTTTGGTTAGTTATCGAACTTCGGTCGTCGAAGTTTTTCGAGTGTTTTTTTTTTGTGTCCCTTTTCTTCGTCGCCCTTGGCCTCCTTTTATTAACCTAGGATTGTAAGGTTTAGATCTTCTTAGTTTGGACCCTTTTGACTTCTCCACTTTTTTCAAAATATGGAAATCTGTAAAATCAAAAATATATATTATCATAAATCAATTATTTCAAAATAAATTATAACCAATGTATTCATTTATTCTAAAAAATAAATATTTTCTTAAAACCATTAATAATCATTTTTTTAAGAATATTCACTAACTCACAATTCACTCCCAAAATAATATCATTTAATGTTGGAGTAAAATACAAAGTCAACATTAGTTATAAAATCAATTTGTTAAAACTAATTTATAAACTAACGCTTTATTTATTTCTCCTAAAATCAATTTAAAAATCTTAAATAAATCTTGAAGTTTATAAAAAACAATTCTCCAAGACAAATTACATGTCTTCAAAAAGTTTATAAGTATAATAATAGCCCAAATTATTTCAATTTAAATTATTATCATATTTTTATGATTAAGAATGACAATCAAAAGATCCTAAAAAAATTGATTAGTAACATTCATACATTCTATAAAAAATAAAGATTACGAACAGAAAAGACTACATTCAAACTTAACTATCCCACACTTGGGATTTTAATGAAATGGTTCTAACCGTTTTTCCAAAAAAAAAAAAAAATAAACTACCATCACCTTTTTATTTATTGTTTTATTAAAAATCTAAAATCAATTATTTTCATATCTCGAAAGATAAATCAATGACTCCAAAAGTAATTATTCATTTAATAATATGTGCAATGAGTTTGTATATGGATTTTATATAACAATAAGCTCGAGATTTTCTAAAATATGTAAACTAAATAATTGGAGAGTGAAATATGAGTGTATACTCATGAGCATCAGAATTGTATTATGCTTCTTTTATTCTTTTTTATATTGGATATATTTATGCGTAACTATCGGCTTGAGAGAGTTCTCATTACAATCGGATTACTATCTCATAGAATCAATACACTCGTGTTACTTATGGACAATTCAATATGTGAGTTTAAATTATATAGAATGGTAATTTAAATATCTCATCCACTTTGAGTATTATATATTTTTTCCTTTTTTTATTTGTGTCAACCTGATATATCTCATAGAATATGTACACTTATGATCTTGCTTCCATCAATAAAAATGAGAGACTAAGTGAGAATATGTAGTGATTTCAATATTTAAACCATGAGGGAAGTTATTTTTTAGTAGCATGGGTATATTTAAAATAATCAATACACACGTTCTTTACATAAAACGTAGTTCAAGGTGCAAAAGCATTAATTTTATTTTGGAAATGCCTTTAATGTGATGTATGGTTTTATTCGGATTTACTTTTTGTTTTTTATGGAATGCCTCTAGTGTGAACTATGTTTAATTCGCTTATTTAAAAAAAAATCATTTATGTTGTATTTGGTAACCATGAAATTGGAATTGGAATGGGGTCCAATTCTAATTTCTAGGTTTGGTAGAACATTGAAAATTAAGAACTAGAATTAGAATTTTAAAAAATTCAAACTAGTGTGATTTTATAATTCTCAATTCCACTCTTTTTAGCTCGAAACGATAATTTAAAAAATTATATGTTTTCTAAGAAAAATATAGTATTATTTTATCATTTAAAGCACAGTTAACGTGTTAAACTAATAATTGTTTTTTAATATAGAAAATTAAAATATTGAACCGATATATTTTTTAAAAATTTAGTAAGTTAACATTTCTAACTAATATTTCTTTTTTTAATATATGAAGTTAAATGTTGAACCGAAAATTATTATTTTTTAATTTAGAAAGTTAACATGTCGAACTGTTATTTCTTTTTAGTTTAGTAAATTAACATGTGAAACCGATGTTTGTTTTTCATTATAATTAACCTCTTAACAAAAATTCTTGATACATGAACTATCATAATTTGTTGTGTCAAAAATATATCTTAATACTATATATAGTATATATTAAAATTCTTTTTATGGTATGTTTTTTCAAACTCATATTTCGAATCATTATCCATTTTTTATGAAAGATTTTAGGAAGCGAAACAATTTTTCTTAATCAAGTGGGTTAAATTTAGACTATGATCTTTTCCACGAGTTTCCCATATTTTTTGAAATCAATCTTGAGTACACAAGAAGATGCAATTGGATATACTTTGCTTGAATCATCGAGAAAATTATTGAATTCCTTTTGAGACGATCGTCGAGAAAACACTTTCATCTTGCTCGTACTTATTTTCTAATATCCGTTTATTTTTTCTTTCTTTCTTTTTTTGGAGAGGGATCTTAGTCATATTTCCTCACATTTTGGAAAAACAAATAGTTATAAGTCAAACCTTGAGACAAGATTGCCTACGTATCCTCTAGAAAGAGGAGTCAATTCGAAACGTATTTCGAGATGCAAAATTATTAATCTTATTTTGGAAATGCTCCGAGTGTGAAGTAGAGGTTTCATTTTGGTTTTATTGTTTTTTAATGTCTTTAGTGATAAATGGGGTTTTATTCTTTTTTTCCTTTTTTAAAATCATTTATACATTTTAGTAAAACCCTTAAGGTTTTTAGAAAAAGATGAAACACGTGTATGCCATATCTTGATCCCAAGATGTATCCACATCATATTCCTCTCGTTCGTCTTTAAAGAAAGTACTACTTGATCTCCTCATCAAAGTTGTTCGGTGTAGAAAATTCCTCCCCGTCTATTGTGGCCAAGCGGACTCGTCCTCGAATAATATATTTTTGATGATGAACAAACATTCCCATTGAGGTCAACAATTCTCAGGTCATTTTCACAATCAAATCCCCTTCATGAAAATTCATAGTCTTGATTTTCTTGTTGATTCGTTCGACATCCTTTTTGGTAAGCATGAGTTTTGCATAGAGAGTTCAAGTGTCTATCCTCCATCAATGTTAATTGATCATACCGTGTATTAACCCAATCTTCTTCGATAATATGGATTTCTAGAAGCACCATAAACGTTAGAAGTTCAATCTCGATCGATTGGACAACATTCATCCCATAGACAAGGGAGAACGACATCTCATTAGTTGACATTCTAGCCATTATTCGATAGCCCTAAAGAGCGTACATAAGCTTTTCATGACAATATTTATAAGTATGAGTCATCTTATTGATGATCGTGAGTATATTCTTATTGATCACTTTAACTTCTCAATTTGATTGTGGCATATGAGGTGACAACTTATGGTGTCAAATCTTGAATTTGTCGAGCACCTTTAGTACCTCTACTTGAAAATGTCGTCCATTATTTGAGATCATATAATGCAGCACACCATACCGACAAATCAAGTTGTTTCATATGAATTTGGTTGCATGCGATGACTTCAAGACTTTGTATGAAATGGCTTCGACCCATTTAGTGAAATAGTTTATGGCCACAATGATGAATACATGTTTGGTTGAGGCTTGTATGAATATCTTGTTGATAATGTATATGTCATGCGTCGAGAAAGATCATGGCAATGTCATGTTGTACAATGATGATGATGGGGTATGCTTTAAATTGGCGTATATTTGGAATTGATGACAAGTCTTGATGTATAACACGCAATTGAGTTCCAGATTCTGTTAATAGTAGCCTAAACTAAGGATTTTTTGGTTAGGGTTAGACCATTCATGTGTGGCCCACATGTACTTTCATGCACTTTGTTCATGATCCTTTTTTACTAATCTCAATCTTACATATAACATGTTCTTGTAGTTGAATGATTGTATATAAAGTTTACATGACATTAACATGTAGTTGGTGGAGTATTTCTACAAGGCTCATCTTTCATTCTTCTAAAAATAAGGTGGATATTCTCTATATTCGATGTATCTTTAGAGTGGTGCATACCATGCTTTGGTAACTACTTTGTTGTTGGCTATCAACTTCTTCTCAAACTCCATTTTAAACTCTTGACGGATTTTTAGTGATTTGATCTTGACTCCTTCGAAAATTTGGGTCATGGAAGTAGTGTAGTCAAAGCACCCGCAAAGCAATTCTACACCTCGAGGCGTGACTGAAAGTGACATGTTCGAATTTACCTATCAGACTCATCAAGTACTCATAGTAAGTTTCAAGTTCTCTCCTTTCACTTGTCATTCACGATTTGCTTGGCATGTGACTAATTTCGAATCGTCGATCACTTCAAATTTCCTGACACCTTTCTCGTAAGCGATCTTCATTCCTTATAGACGTGCCTCATACTTGAATTTGTTATTCGTGATTGAATATTCTAGCTTCATTAATGTTGGTTTGTAAGTTCTGGTAGGATCTATGAGAATAATTCCAATTGAAAACCCTTGTTTGCATGAAGCCTCGTCGAACATGAACGGCCATGAATCATTCTCGATTGCCATGATTTCATCGTCTAGAAATGATAGTTCATCCTCTTATTCGATTTTAATGAGCCGATCTACCAAAACGTTGGTTACCACGCTGTCCTTTATAAATTTTTGTACCGTGTATGTGATGTCGTCATCATCCATTTGGTCAGTCTTTGGATATCAATGTTTGTTGAAATAGAAAACAGATTGGATCGAGCCTTGACACGAATTTGATTGGATGAGATTTGATGTAATAATTTAGTCTTTTGGTTACCCATTCAAGTGCCCAACACATTTCTTGACCGATGAGTAATTGAGCTCATGCCCCAACATTCTCTTGCTCACATATTATACCTCCAGTTCGACCTTGTACTCGTTTTCCCAAACAAATGTTTGAATCTTTACAAGCAATTTGAACATGGGATCACAAGGCATTGTCAACTTACTAATAAACCAATTATTTACTTAATCTTCCCAAAGAATCCTCAGACCTCTCTTGTACTTCTTGGATCTTGCATGGATGTGATAGCTTCAATTTTTCCAAGGACGACCTTAATACCTCTTTAAGTGATCAAGAAATCCAATAGCTTTCCAATCATCACTCCGAATGTGCATTTCTAGATTCAACTGGTCGGTATTTCTTGATCATACGTAGGAATTTCTCATTGTTAATGAGGTGTCCTCCACGATCTTTGGACTAGAAAATCATGTCCTCCACGTATACTTCAACTTCCTTGAGAATCTTGTTGTGAAGGATCATGATAGTCGCCATTTGATATGTGTCTCTCGCATTCTTAACACCAATATGCATGAACCATTAACAAAATGTTCTAACCTCAATTATGAACGTGGTCTTTATCTTATCATTTGGTGTCATTCACATTTGATTGTATCTGAAGAACCCATTCATGAATGAAAACAATATGTGATCGACCAACACATCGATGTGAGGTAATGGGAAGTTCTCTTTTGAAATTACCCAATTGAGGTCTTAATAATCAACGCATAATCCCACGTCTAGTTGTTTCTACACATCTTCTTTTACTTTGTTCAGTGTGAAAGTTTTTCCATGAATGGTTTGACATTAGGATAGAGTGGGATATAATGTTGAATAATCTCGAGATTGATTCCTGACATATCTCAATAGGACCACGTAAATACGTCTTTGTTTGATTTTAAAAGCTCAATTAAATATTGACGTTCGTTTTTGGTTAAGTTTTATCCTATTAAAACGATTTGAGAATCTTCCGTTATGTTTAAATTCACTTCAATAGTTTTTTCGGTTGAAGAGTTAACCTCATTTCATTTCTAAATAACATTTCATTTCAAAAGTCATTTCTACATGGTACAATCATGAATTAGAACAAAGAATATACTCGGAAATGAATCTTTCATTAACAAAAGCGTCATTATCTATTACAAGTTCATGATTAGAAGGTGGAGGAGAATAATATTTTTTTACAAATGATCCGAAACAATCACTTCTATGAATATCTCTCCTTTCTCAAAAGTGCGGGCTTTTGTGATGTCAGATGCTGTATTAGACATATAAGGATCTTCTTCATCGTTCGACACATCTGAATTTGTGAAAATTAATGTTGACGGGGTTGCCTCTTGGGCATCTACAAATATTTTATCGTTGGTCATTCTTCTTGTTGTTCCAGGGCTAGGCTTGTCTTCCATGAAGAGTTTTGTTAGGTCATCGATTGCGTCCTAGTCCGTCAATCTTCTCCTAATCACACAAACAGGAAATTTGTGTTTAAAAGGATAATTAGAAAAGATTTCAAATCGGGGTAACGTTTGAGAGAAAATAGTTAATGAAAGACTTGAGAAAGTCAAAACAAAACACATTTCCTCATTTTCTAACAATGTGACAATTAAGCGTGATAGAAATTAAAATACACAAGTCAAGTTCTTTATCTTTCCTTGTTTTTTTGTTGCGTCTAGTTGGTATCAAATTCTAAATCCTTCTTTGAGTTTAAAAATCATTCTCCCATATAGTACTAGCTACACTGTTTTAGTTTATTTATATTTAGAGTAATGATATATACAACATCCTTATACAACACCTACCTCATTTGGTAAGAAAAAAAAATTCTTTTTCTTGTATTTTTTTGAAGATATATTTTCTTTTTCTTACCAAATGAGGTAGGTGCTATATAAAGGTGTTGTACAAGGGTGTTATATATATCATTACTCTTATATTTAATATTTAACCTATTATAAATATGATAATGTATACTTAAAATAAAAAATAAAATTAATATAAAAAATCTCATATATATAATCATAGAAAATTATTAGTCAAGTTATGTGTATACATTTTATAAAATTATCCAAAAAGAGTAAGAAAATCTTATTATCAAATTTAATTTAAAAATAATAATAATTAAGATTATATTCCAAGATAATAAGATAATTGTGTAATATAATATTATAAATTACATAATTTTACCCTCACAAATATCTCCGTAGTAAGAATGGATTTAAGAGACCATAAATGCACAAGTTCGATTTCATCTTATGAATGAAATCGAGATACTTTGACTAGAGACTGTCATGCTAATTATCCATAATTAAAAATAAAAAAATAAAAAAATTACACAATTTTATTATATAATTATAAATCAATGAGTCGACTGCTTTTCTAAATTATAAAATTATAAGCATAAATGAAATTGCAAAAGATAAAGGTAAACCCATATTATTTAAATTAAATCGGATTTTATATATATATATATATATATATATAAAGAAAAGTGATGCTTAAAAAACATTTTATCTCTTACATAAAATACATATTTGAGAATAATTGTATTTAGTGATTAAGTTTTTTTTAGCAAAAATTATTTTCTCATATAATGTAAATTTAAGAAAATGTATTGTTAAATAAATATTAAATATGTAAAAATATGTTCAATCGATAAAGTTGATTAAAAAAAAATAAGCTATATAAATTCATTTTACTAGTTCAATCGATAAAATTGTCTATTAGAGATTATATATCAAAAAGTTCGATTTTTATTTAAAACTTCTTAAATTAAAAAATATATATTATATTTAAATTTTTTAGTTAATTTGATTTCTTAAAATAAAAAAATATACTATATAAACTATTAGCACCAATATTTATAAATTTTTTTAATAAAATGTTAATACAAATTGGGCCATCTATAAGTCTAAAACTAATAGTTGGTGGGTTTTCTTTAAACTTTTTATTGAGCTGAGTAAAGTTGGTACGTTTGGTAATGGAGAACACCAAGTTGGTGCAACAGTGGCTTCCGTTTAAACACATGTAGGTTTGTGTGTCCCACTCTAAGTGTCAATCCCAATCACATAAATAACATCCAAAAATATAATTAGGTTATTTTAAAATTAATATTTTATTACAAATTTTAATTAATTTTCAAAAGTAATAAAAATAAAAATAATTGTATTTCATTTAATATAAAAATGTGATTAATTAGATAGACTTTTTAGATAAATAGTAAATAAAAAATTATAATTTTTTAGATCAAGTTGAAAAATAATAATTCAATAATAATTTTCTCTAATAAACATAATTAATTTTAATTTTTGACATAATATTTTTTTTATAGCAAATAAGCTCATATATTTTTTTAAATGATTCAGTCAGTCATATATTATATACATTCATCACATACATAAATTGTTTATGATAGAAAATTATTGGATTGAAGTTCATATCATTTAATTATAAATTCTTAAATCATGTATATTCAAACTTTAAATTTTTTTCCTTCTAAAGAGACCTATTAAGACATTGAATGTAGTTATTGAAAAAAAAATGCTAAATAAGTTATTTATTCAATTTTTTATGAAAAAATGAAAAAAAAAATATTAAGCATTCTATAATATTAAAAGTCAATAAAAATAGTTTTTAATACAAGTTGAGTTAACAAGATTTTTTTTTAAAAATGCTAACTTAAAAAAAATATTCACAATTTTATTATTGGTTATCTCCATAATGATAGAAGAGATCCTGTGAGATTCTCCTTCACAAGGAAGGGCAAAATGATCTTATTTAAAAATAATTACCATTTTTCCCTCTTTGAAGAGAACTGACATAACAAGTAAAATAACATTGGATCCCTTTTTTCCAAAATGATGATATGCAAATAAGAAATGATTAACAATTAAGAAGGATAAAGTTGTGGGAATGTGTAGTTCTGAAGTGAAGTCATCCTCCTCTTTTGGCTTAGATATAATCTCAAATTTTATAGTATGATTTAATGTTATCAAATTATGTATGAAAGTTGGTTGAAAAATAAGATATCAATATGAAACTAATCAAGATAAAAAAAAAGATAAAATATTAATCAAGAAAACACGATAAATAATCCAAGATTTACGTGAAAATTCAAAACAAGAAAACCACGGGATAGGAGGAAAGTTTCACTATAGTTAAAGTAGAAGATTATAATTTAGAGAATAAAGAATAATGAATAATGAATAATGAATAATGAATAATGAAAAATATTATGTAGGTGAATGTTGTGAATAAAACTCTAATTAAGACCATATATTTATAGTCACATAGTAGGCCCAATATCAAACCGTTATGATTTTATTTTATTTTATTATATCGTGAGCCTAGGCCCAGACTCCGATTAAAACTCATATGAGTCACCATAGTCTAATAATCTTCACATTGACACAAATCCAGTATGTCAAAAGAAAAATAAATCTTCAAAATATAGACAATAACCATAATAGTATTCACCTCTTCCAAAAGTCCAATGGGCTTCAACAACCAAGATTAAATAAGTTCAAGCAATGCTCAAACTTAACAATGGGGAGCATATTCATCATCATATCAACATGATTATCAACAATACTAATTTTTTTCACATCAATATTACCACGATAAATAACATCACGTACAAAATAATATCGCACATCAATGTGCTTCGTCAAAAAAATATTATTTTGACTATCATAAAAGATTGTCGTCATCTATTATTCTTATTCAATTCCCCGAATAGGCCTTTCAGCCAAATATCAGTTTAACAAACTTCTGTATTGATCATCTATTCTACTTCAGTAGTATACAGCGCAATTTCACTATGTAGAGTAACTTTCCAACTAATCGCAAAACCTCCAATACATAAAACAAAACATGTAAGCAGCCTTCTTCTATCGAGATCGTCACCATAATCAGAGGGAACATAACCGACAACTCTATCTCTAGTCCTCCCAAACTATAGGTGAACAATATCTACTAGTGTTAAATGCATTTACTAAATATGTCAAATATAATCTAGTACAAACCATTACATACATAAGTGAACAATTTGCAATGAAATATGGAGCTCGTAAAAAATACTCGATATCCTCATCAAACTTAGCTGACATAGTTGAAGAGAGTTTAAAACGAGTTGTTAATCGAGAACTCACATGAGTAGCATAAAAAATGTTGAATAGATAAATGACTTTGAAGTAGTCGCAACTAGCAAAATTACTTCTCTTGAAGTCATAAATGGTCTTAAAAGAGTCGAAACTTTTATACCATTATCTTGATGATTGCTTTAAACCTTAAAGGAATTTCTTCAAATAACAAATACAATCATCTTCTCTTAAGACTATAAATTCTTTAGGTTGGTGTATATAAATATCTTCATCTAAAACTCCATGTCGAAACACGGTATTCACATGTAACAGCCCAAGCTTCAAAATATGCATCGCCACGATGCCAAGTAATACTCAAATAAAAATATGTTTCAGAACCGGATAAAACACGTCAGTAAAATCAATATCCATAATTTGACTATAAACTTCCTCATCGAGTCTTTGAGGAGGTCTAATTTCAGATATGGACTTATCTATAGTAATATGATATTGTAGTGCAAGCGGTGAAGTATCTGATAACTCTAGTGTAGTTGACTGTAGTGTTGCCGGTTCAAATTCTGATCTGTTATTAAACTCCTCATGCTTTCTAAATTCTTTCTGAATTTTATCTCAAAAAGGGTTAGATTTTTGCTCAATGTGATCACAAGAAGATATAAAAGGTGTAGCATGTAACATATGTGTCTCATCAAAAACAACATTTTGACTAAATCTAACCTTTCTAGTTTATAGACACCATAGTTTATATATCTTTACATTGGACTTGTAGTCGATGAAAATACACTTAATAGACCGAACCTCCAATTTTCCTTTATTAAAATGAGCATACACTAAACAACTAAAAATTCTCAAATTAGAATAACTAGAAAGAATACCATACCATACTTCTTGCGGAGTCTGTTTATTAATTGTAGTTGACGGAGAACAGTTGATGATGAAACATGTTAAAGTTGCAGCTTCAACCCAAAAACACTTTGATAAATCGACAATAAGGAGCATACAACACACTTTCTCCATCAAAGTTCTATTCATCGTCTCTACCACACCATTTTGTTGTGGATTCTTAGGCATTGTATGGTGCCTTACGATTCCTTCAGTTCTGCATAGAGAATTAAATTCTTCAAAACAGAACTCCAAACCATTAACAATTACAAACATTTTATTGGTTACTTGTCTGTTTCTCAATCATAGTATTTCACTCCTTAAACTTAAAGAACACATCGCTCTTTTGCTTTAAGAAGAAAGCCAAACTTTTGTGGAGAAATCATCGATAATCGTCAGCATATAATAAGCACCTTCCATAGAAGGCACCCTCGACGGTCCGCAAAGATTATAGTGGAAATAATCCAATGTTCCTCTAGTGCTGTGGATTTCTTTAGAGAACCTAACTCTTTTTTGATTGTCGATGACGCAATGCTCACAAAATTTCAATTTACTGATGCTTTTCCCATTAAGAAGTCCTCACTTGTTCAATTCGGCCATGTCATTCTCACTTATATGACCAAGTCCTATATGCCACAATTTGGTGACAACATCATCAGATAACGAGGAGGTAGTGACATCAACATCGCCTACAACTATGGAGTTTGTAAAAACATATAACATGTCAAGTTTTCTTTCACCTTTCATCACGACAAGAACACATCTACTAACCTTCATAACTCCACCTTCAACAATGTACTTGTAACCTTTTGAAATGAGGGTACTAAGATAAATAAAACATATGTTCAAATCAGGAACTTGTTTCATATCATCAATTATTCGAATAGCTTCATCAAACAACTTGATTTTTATTTTCATATACCCACAACTTTTCATGATGAATTGTCTTTCATTAGCACAACATCTTTGGAAATGTATCATATGTTAGAAACTAGTGCCGATTGAGACACGTATGAAATGTACATCAAGAATCGAGTGTTCAATCATCTTGCGATCTTGCATGGCAAACACAATCCATAAGGAGTTCACTCTCTTCGGCGTCAGCAATACTGGTTTCGTCATAATTTTCTGTCTATTTTTCAGTCAAAATATCATCCTCTTTCTTAAATTTATTTTGTAGCTTTCAACACTCAGATTTTATGTGGCCTCTTTTCTTGTAGTAATTGCAAGTCTTTCAAAGTTTTCTTGAATTTGATCATTTTGCTTAATAATATTTTGAACCATTTTCTTGGGTTCTCTCCCGAACAATAAAGCTCTCCACCGGACCATCAGAATAATCAATAAGATGTTTTATTTTCTCCTTGAATAATAATACATTATAAACATCATTAGTTGTGATAATATCACGACTAAATAACATAGTATCACGAAAAGTGATATATGATGGGGCAACGAACACAAAAGAATCAAGGCTAAATCTTCATTGTCATACTTGACTTTCAAGGCTTCCAAATTAGCATCAAATTTTTAAATGCCGATACATGCTATTGTAAAGATGTACCTTCCAACATACGACGAAAATATAATCGCTGCTTCAGATGCAGCTTACTAGTAAGACTTTTTGTCATACATTGTTATTTTAGCTTCAACCATAATCTAGAAGCACTCGTCTACTTCAGAACATCTTGTAGAATATTGTTCGATAAATGTAGATGTATATGAGATAATGTCTTACGATCCTTTATTTTTTTCTCTTCTAATTTCCACAAACCGTACATCTTATCAAACCCTGGTAGAGTTTTTTCCAAATCTATCTAAGTGAGAAAACCTCGCATCTTTATTTGCCATAAAGAAAATCTAGTGTTGTGATCCAATAATGGATTGTCGTACTTCATATTTGACATCTCAAAAAAAGATATAGTCTCAGAACAAAAATAAAAACTCAAGGCTCTGATATCAATTATTAAAATAATACATGAATCTAAGACTAATTAAGATAAAGAATAGATCAAGTATCAACTAAAAAAATACAATAATTAACACAAGATTTACTTGAAAACTCAAAACGGGAAAAACCACATGCAAATAAGGAAAATTTCACTATGGTTTAAGTAGAAGATTACATATGTGAATGTTATAAATAAAATTCGAACTAAGACCATATATTTATAGTCACATAATTGGGCCTAGTGGGCCCAATATTAAAAAGTTGTGATTTTGTTTTATATTCTTTTATTATATCGCGAGCATAGACTCATGCTCCGATCAAAACTCATCTGAGTGACCATAATCTAATAAAGTTCAAATCAATAGGAACTAGAATATAATTTTTTTCTTAAATAATAATTCTCTAAATAATATTTAAAGACTTCAAAGATTGAATTTTGTGGTTCTGGATTAAACGTGGATAGAGGTTGTTAGGATTGGTGTCGACTATAGAGAGGGGGTCTGAAGATAGTTGACAACTTAACACTTTCAAATAGATTTTAATCCTGTTAGGGATTAAGATCTGTTTCTATTCTTCATAAATCTTTGTAAGCTCTTGAACAGTATCAAGTGCGAAAATAATTGCTCGATTTGAAGCGAAAGATCAACGATTTAACGATGCAGAAAGTAAATAACACAAGGAGTTTTATGGATGTTTGGAGATAAAACACCTACGCCACCCCTTTTCTGTTTTTAGAAGGATATTCACTAGAAGGCTTTAATTTGTATAATGACTACACAAACCCAGTTAGAAACACAAGACTTAACAACTGCCTATTTCTAAACTCCTAGCTAACACTCTATTGAACAAACAACTCTGTTCAACTTACTATACTAAAATTTCACACCGAAAGAACAGTAGATGATTTACAAAATAATCTTAGAGCTCGCAATACTTAGTAGTTTGTTAAGAAGAGTTTGAGAGAGCCAAAAATGCTGAGTATTCCAAGAAAGATCCGTCGTTGTCCTTGGATCACCTTTTATATTGAAGGGCACCAACCGTTGAATCTTCCTTTTAAACACGTGTTAGCTATCCGTTGGACGCACGCCAAGAGTACGAGATCGTAAATCAAAGTATATGCGTTTGATCGTGGCTTGTCAGATCGTACTGTTGGATAGTCATAAGAACGTGGTGTACAGGACAGTACGGAACGTTTCTTGGAGGAATATTTGAGTACGTGGCACACCAACATTTATTGTGTGTTAAGTAGTCTTATCAGACGGCTGATAATGAATACTACTGATTGCCAAGCTGATGAGTAGAGTAGACAGTTAGATGTTTGTTCAGACGATTGTTGAAGCAAGACATCAAACGCTTCTTCAGACGGTTGCTGAAGCAAGACGAATCCTCGCGTACTTCTTCAGACTAGCCGTCTGTTAGAAGTTCAAACTACGTCTGTTCGCGCACTTATTCAGACTACCCGTCTGATAGAAGTTCAGACTACGTTTGCTCGCGCACTTCTTCATGCTATTCATTTGTTGAAGTTCAGATTACGTCTGCTCGCACACTTCTTCAAACTACCCGTCTGTTAGAAGTTCAGACTACGTTTTCTCGCGTACTTCTTCAAACTACCCATCTGTAGAAGTTCAGACTACGTCTGCTCGCGCACTTTTTTAGACTACCCGTTAGTAGAAGTTCAGACTACGTCTGCTCGTGCTTACTTTAGACTGCATCTAAAGACATACGTCTTTTGAACAATACTTGCGCAAAGACAATTTACACAGCTTAGTTTTGGCCAGACCACATTATTAAAACTATGTCAATTTTGTCGTATTGATTTAAACTTATTCAATTAAGTTTATTAAAACATTTTTCCTTAATTAATTATTTCTCTTTTAATTAATTTTCTATTTTCTTTGTTTAACTTAATCTAACATAATTTTTGTGAAGACAAATATAAAAATGTATAGTATTTTAACATTGAAATTAAAATAAATATAATAGGTAGGCTATTAGAGCTTGTTTAATTTTTTATTTAATTTTATTTGAGTTATTAGATAAAATATTTATTTGATTTAATTTTTACATAAATTATTTTTTAAAAATTAATTAATTATTTTACTCTTTAAATATATGAGAGAGACAAATTAGAAATTATATTAAATAAATAATATTTTATTATTTTATAAATAAAATAAATGATGAGATAGATGGAGCTATATGTAAAAAAAATATTATGTTTTTGATAAAATTATAAAATACCTAATATAAGTTAGATGTATTTATTATTATTATTATTATTTTTTTAAGTATTTCTTTGATTCCAAGGATGATAAGTAGTTTTAGGATTTATTTGATATGATTATTTGAGTATTTATAATCTGTGGATATTTTTTATCTCTCAAATTATATTTATTTAATATTTGTACCGACTAGTGTGATAATTTTAAAATCACATTATTGTACATATTATTTTTTCTTCTGGTTTTACGAAACAAATTTTTTAAGTTCACCCGACAATATTTTCGGATCAGTCCCTGATTGCCGCACACTTGTTGAGGGTAGTTGTTAAAGTAGCAACATATATTGCTCTAGATGGTCTCTTAATACCGGAACCAAACATAAATTTAGATAACTTCATCACAATGAGAAAACACTCATATCAAACTAGAAAGAATGTAGATTTTGATAAATCAGTTTAGAAAAATGTGTAGTTAGGGCAGCTCAATTATTAAAATTAATAAGATATTTTTATTAAATTTGTTATAATTTTAAATAAAAAGTGTTGTAGATTAGTGGTTAAATATAAATATTTAAAATGCTTAGTTGATTGTGGGTTCAAATCTCATTAAAAGTTAATTTTTAATCCATTTTTAAAATAGACTTAGGGCAACAATATTTTCGATTTTTTTTGTTTATGTTTGGTGTGTACTTATCATGTTTTGTGTGGAATATAGTTTTCATATTTGTGGCTAAGATTAAAAAGACTTAGGACATTCTTGGTACATGGTTTTTTTAGTCAAGAATAGAAAAATAAATTAATTGAGATGTTTGATTAATGAGTTTGATTATCACATATCAATTTGATTATCACATAATGAGAAATCAACTATTTATATGTAAACGGAGAGTTAGAGGAATGGGGAAATTTGATGAAATAACCCTCATAAGAGGGTTATTACCATATATATAATGCCCTTACTAATTTTTTCATTTATAACCTTTTGTCAAGGCAAAAGGTCTCTTTTGCCCTTTAATTCAAAAAAAGAACTTGAAATGTCAGTGCCTTTCAGTTTCTTGTCCTCCCATTTCCCTCCTCTCCACCAACCAACGTCCTTCCTTCATCAACTTTCCCCATTCATCATCAACGTTCTTCATCATCAACGTCCTTCCTTCATCATCAACGTCCTTCCTTCATCATCAACGTTCTTCATCAACAAAACCAAGGAAACCGGAACGTCTTCAACATTCAGGTTAGACGCTACCTTCGTCGTTTTATCGCGGAAATGGATGAATGTTTAGGGTTTCGTCGTTTAGAGTCTAGGTTGTAGGTTAGGTCATGGAAGAATGGTTTTAGAGCTTGGCTGATTGGTTTTACGGTGGAATATACATCTGACGAAGGTGACGAAGGCGACAATGCACATGTCGTAGGCGACGATGCATCTGTCGCAGGCGGAAAATACATCTGTCGCAGGCGACGATGCATCTGTCGCAGGAGAAAAATGCTTCATCGCCTGCGACAGATGCATTTCTTGTCTGCGACATATGCATCGTCGCCTGCGACAGATGCATCGTCGCCTACGACAGATGCACTGTTGCCTTCGACAGATGCATTTCCCACCTACGACAGATGCATTTTCCTCCTTGCATTTTTCGCCTGCAATTAACACTGACTGGGCACTGGCACTGACTTCTGTGAATTTTTATCAATTGCAGATCACATGAATGTTGGTGTTTTTCTCCTCTTTGATGGAGACTGGAAAACTGATGATGATGGTGTTAGTTCTTTTGTCTCAAGTTCATGTCGTGGTGTGAATGTACCCCGAAATGCTACATATGAAGAATTAGCTTCAATTGTCTATAATTCTATTGGTGTGGACAAATTAAGATATGACTTAGTGTTCAAGGTGAAGTATAATATGTTAATGATGAATTCTCCTTCTGCAACAATCATTGGAGATAGTGATGTGGCGTTCTATTTACAAGAACTCTCGTCTTCACTGCCCAATCATCGCGCCCCGTTATGTGTCTCTTTAGTAGAGAAGTCAATACCTTCAACTCAACAAAGTGAAAGACCAGAAAATGACATATTTGAGCAGCAAGATATCTTCCCAAGGCAGCGAGATGTATTTGAGCAGCAAGATGTATTCCCAAGGCAACAAGATATATCTGAGCAGCAAGATGTGTTTGAGCAGCGAGATATATTTGAGCAGCAAGATGTTTTTGAGCAGAGAGATGTATGTGAGGAGCAAGATGTTTTTGAGCATGAAAATGTCTTCCCAAGTCAACCAAGCACTTTCCATGTTAGGAAAACATTCAGCCATACTGAGGGAACCAAACACTACTTCTCATATGAACCACTCGAGATCGAAACACCTGCTCCATTAATTGAAAATTCATTGGAAGTGGGTACTTTTTTTTATAACAAAAAAGAAATACAATTGAGGTTGCATAGACATGCGATGTCTAATCATTTTATCCTTAGAGTGGTGAAGTTAACAAAAAATCTTTGGTTTGTAAAATGTATGGCTGAGAACTGCAAGTGGAAATTGCGTGCTAAGAAAGGAAAATTCTCGGAGATGTTTGAAATCAGAAAATTTGTAAAAGAACACACATGCTCAATTTTGACGAGACAAGACAATGTGAGGCAAGAACCATCATGGGTAATTGCGGAGTGTATCAAACGTAAATACATGGACCATCACCATGACCACATGCCTAAAAAAATAATGGAAGACATGCATACAAGCTATGGGTTAACTTTGACATATAATAAGGCTTGGAGGTCAAGGGAAAAGGCCTTAATGGCGGTGCGAGGAACTGTGGAGGATTCCTATGGTGAATTGCCATCCTACCTGTTCATGTTTCAGAAGAAAAACCTAGGTACCATAACTGACATCCAGACGGATGAGGAAGGACACTTCAGGTATATGTTCATGTCCCTAGGGGTTTCAATTAGGGGTTTCATAGGATGTTGTCGTCCTGTACTGTGCATCGATGCCAGCTTCCTTAAGCACAAAGTTGGAGATCAACTACTGGTTGCGATAGCATTGGATGCGAATGAGTAACTATATCTCGTTGCTTTTGTGTCGTTGATTCAGAGAATAATAACACTTGGACATATTTCATGCAACAACTAAGGTTGGCAATTGGATTAGTCCCGGATCTCGTCTTCATATCCGATAGACACCCAAGTATTGCCAACGCCTTGTCCGCGGTTTTTCCAGAAGCACATCACAGTGCATGCACATACCACATCAAAATGAATATAATGGCCAAATTTAAAACTGATAACTGCCATGTTAAGTTTGATTTGGCTTCTCGCGCATACACCGAGTCCATGTTTCAGAAGTAATTTGACAAGATCAAAACTAAAGACCCTAGGATTGCTGAATATTTGGAACAAATTGGAGTGGAGAGATGGAGTCGTGCTTTTTTCCCCAGTTCGCGATATAATCAAATGACAAGTAATTATGCTGAGAGTTTTAATAGTCAGTGCAGGGAAGCTAAGAAATATCTCATAAGAACATTAGCTGACTATTTAAGATTCACAATACAAGATTGGTTTTATCATAGAAGAGAAAAATCAACCAACCACAACGAACATTTATCTCCATATTTACGTGAGGAAGGCGAAAATGCTAGATTCTACAGCGTTTATCCACTTAATCGATTTCAGTTCCATGTGCATGACGGTGAATTTGATTTTCAAGTTGACTTCAAGGGCCGAACTTGTACTTGTAGGGTATTTGATGTATCCGGTCTTCCTTGTACGCATGCCCTGGCTGCTGCCCGTTTCCGGAAATCGGTTCCATATGAGTTGTGCGCAAGGTTAGAGAATTTGTGTTCCATAAGTTATGTTCAATTTATGTTATGTTGAATTTATGTTATGTTCAATTTATGTTATGTTCATTGTATAATTTTTCAGGTTTTACTCAACTGAATCGTGGTGCATGGCATATGCGGAGACATGTTATCCAGATTTTCATCACAATGAAGCTTGGGACATTCCCGAACATATCAAGAAACAGGTCTGCCTAAAACCCCCCGTGAAGATTAAGAAAGGACGACCAACAACAAAGCGTAGATCATCACAAGGTGAGATTCGTAAAAAACGGAGATGGTGCGGCTCATGTGGCGATCTAGGTCATAAAAGAGAAACATGCTCAGCAGTGAGGCCTGCACCATCTACTGCAAGACCAACAAAAACTAGTACACAACCTTCACAATCAAGTGCCCAATCTTTGGAATGAAACTGTTTTTGTTGGTTGATTAAATTGTTTTTGTTGGTTGATCAAATTGTTTTTGTTGGTTGATCAAACTGTTTTTGTGGATGAAACTGTGATTAACAGTAGGACAAAGAGATGTGCCCAATCTGATGTGGGTTGTGGATGAAACTGTGATTTTTGTTGGTCATCTGATGTGGGTTGTGTATTTTATTAACAGCAAGACAAAGAGATGTGCCCAATCTGATGTGGGTTGTGGAAGAAACTGTGATTTTTGTGGGTATTGTATTAACAGCAGGACAAAGAGAAATAGCAGGAATGCATCTGTCGCAGACGACAGTGCATATGTCGTAGGCGACAATGCATCTGTCGCAGGCGATTAAGTATTATTCGCGTGCGACAGATGCACTATCGCCTGCGACAGATGCATTTATGTTATGTGCTTAATTATATATATACTACATTATATATATACTACATTATATAACCATTTGCATTCAAAATAATACAACTGCTAACTAAATTACATTCAAAAATACATATGGTTTACATTTAAAAATACATAACTAAATTATGTCCATTTTCTATGGGTTTATTATATGATGGAATAACCTAACTGCCCATTTTTATCTCCAAAAAATCATATTTTCTGTTGTCACAGCTGATATATCCAATTTGGCATGAAGGTACTCCAAATACATGATTGTAAAAAGACCACAGTCTCCACTCTTGGTGCACTTAGGGACTCTTGGGTGTGGTATTACAATATATGACATTCCTTCTAAACAGAATTTAGGATACTTGATCCTATCAAACTCGGTCGTTCCATTTAGAATCAGATATGGAATCATTTCACATAATGGTTTCATGAACTTGTCATACTAATTATTTTTGATAAATCCCTGTTCGCAGTCATAAACATTGATGCACCAATCTTGTAGTTGCACCTCACACAGGACCCAATGCTTCATATTCAGATTCATAGGGAAATATACCTTATCTACAGTGTTCCAAGAAGTCATAAATTTCCGTTCATCACCCATGAAATATTCCATCAAGTCACTGTCGAATTCGTATGTTTGTGGATTTTTGGAGAACTTTGAATAACGTAACGAAAACCTCGTAGAGACATTACAGTCACATATTGAGAAATCTATCGGATGATAAGTCTTGGGGAAATTGGCAACCCTTTTTTTAAGAATATAACATGCTGCATCTATCTCCTGCGACAAAATCGAGAAAATGAATTAAACACAGAACATCAAATGAATTAAGAACAGAACATAAAATGAATTAAGCACAGAATTGCATATGTGGTAGGCGACAGTGCATCTGTCGCAGGCGGGAAATGCATCTGTCGCAGGCGGGAAATGCATCTGTCGCATGCGACGATGCATCTGTCGTAGGCGATAGTGCATCTGTCGCAGGCGGGAAATGCATCTGTCGCAGCGAATAATACTTAATCGCCTGCGACAGATGCATTGTCTCCTGCGACAGATGCACTGTCGCCTACGACAGATGCATTCCTGCTATTTCTCTTTGTCCTGTTGTTAATACAATACCCAACCCACATCAAATGACAACACTTAACAGCAGTTTGATCAACAAAAATAGTTTGATCAACAAAAACAGTTTCATCAACAAAAACTTACTTGATCATGTAGCCAATTCTGAGGCCTCAACATTCTGTTAAACAAATCTCGACCAGCATAGAAAAGAACCAGATTTATCTTGTCTTCATCCTGCAGCTTCAGTCAGTGTTTCAACTCATCCATCAGTTCACTATCATAATCTAAAAGAGGATTGACAGTTACTGGATCAATGAGTTTAAAGGATTTTCCATTATGATCTGCGTAGTTCTCCAATTGTGTGGACTTCTTCTTTCTCCGAAAACTCTGTCCCTGAAATCTTGTTGGAGTCAATTCTAATACATCATCATCCTTCTTCTTTCCCAACTCAGCCTCATCATCCTTCTTCTTTCCCAACTCAGCCTCATCATCCTTCTTCTTTCCCAACTCAGCCTCATCATCCTTCTTCTTCTCCGATTCCATCTTCCTTTTCTTGGCCAATTGCTGCAACCTATTTTTGGTCAAAACCACATTCCTCTTCTTCTTCGTGGCCAACCTATGTCGTCCATCTTTAACTCAGCCTAATTCTTTCCCAACTCAGCCTCATCAGCTAATTTGTTGTTTTCATTCTCAACAACAACATCAGCATCTTTGTTTTAATTCTCATTCTCATCAACAACAACAGCATCTT
Organism: Impatiens glandulifera; assembly: GCF_907164915.1. Taxonomy (NCBI): domain Eukaryota; kingdom Viridiplantae; phylum Streptophyta; class Magnoliopsida; order Ericales; family Balsaminaceae; genus Impatiens; species Impatiens glandulifera. Next base: position 20,235,170 of record NC_061866.1, on the reverse strand, counting down.
TGTTTTCATTCTCATTATCAACAACAACATCATCTTTGTTTTCATTCTCATCAGCTTCTTTGTTGATCTCCAAACCATCAACAACAGCAGAATCTTTGTGTTCATCATCATCAGCTTCTGTGTTGATCTCCAACCCATCAACAACAGCAGCATCTTTGTGTTCATCAACAACAGCATCTTTGTGTTCATCATCATCATTCTTTATGATCTCCAACCCATCAACAACATCATTCTCATCAGATTCTTTGTTGATCTCCAACCCATCAGCAACATCTTCTTTCTCATTCAACCGATCAACAACATCATTCTCATCAGCAGCATCTTCTTTCTCATTCAGCAGATCATCAACATCATTCTCATCAGCAGCATCTTCTTTCTCATTCACCAGATCATCAACATCATCCTCAACTTCTTTGTTGATCTCCAACCCAACATCATTTAGCCCATCATCAACAACATCATTTAGCCCATCATCAACAACATCATGAGCATCTTTGTTCATCTCCAAATCCTTCTCCACTAAATCATCATCAGCAGCAACATCTTTCTTTTGTTGTTTTATTTCACCCAATAATTTTATTATGTGATTGAACATAACACGTTGATCCTCTTTCATGACCTTCATTTCAGTTTTAAGCTCCTTCACATCCCTTGTCAGCTCCTTCATATCCTTTCTCAGCTCATCAAACTTGACATCATGCTAGGCTTGAGTCACCCGATTGTCTTGGCTAGTTGGAGAATTGTCTTCTTCCTTTTGAGGACTCGTTGCTGAAGGGACATGGCTAGATTCACGAGTAGTAGACCGAGAGCTGTCTTGGCTAGATTCATCACTAAATGACTTCTCGGTCCTCTTGGCTAGTGTGATTTTAATTGGTTTTTTCCTCTTGGGCGTCGGTTTGGGAGTACTGCCATCTTCATTCTTTCTCTTCCTACCATCCACTTCAAATAAATCATTATAAATGTAATCTCCCATTTCTTCAAAGTCTTCCCCACAGTAGTTCCTCTTCTCCTCCTCAGACTCATCAATCTTGTTAAACACATTGCATTTGAAAAGGGCATTGGATACCTCTTGGCTAGTGTTGGTGTTGCTTCTGTAGGCTGTAAAGAGTAATATCCTTGGGCATATATGTTGTTCCTCATATCTGCAAATTTGGGGACAAATGTCTTCATAACCTTATCTGTCCAAACTTGGAAGGCTATGGCGAACCCACTAATAGTATAAGCAACATCACAGTTCCCCTTGCAAGTTTCCTTCTTCTCCACATATAGCTGCCGAAGATGTTTCATGTCCTTGTCAATACCCTTCAAGGTTGAATTGAATGACACCTTTCCCCATGGAAATTGAAGGAACATTGCCTTGTCCTCCACCATGCTGAAGATTTTCAAACATACCCTCTTCCTATTATCAGATCCAAAAAGACACTGGTAAATAAGGTTGATGAGCCCAAGCTTCCATGCATCCTCCTTCTCAGAGCATCGGAGGAAAGCTGTTTGAACCTCTGTCACTCTAACAACTGTTTTGCCACCAAAATATTTATGGACTAAGGGTGGACATTCTTCAACGTGCCAGTTTTCGATCACAGGAAATCTTCCAAAATTTAGGCCTGTCACCAAGGCATATTCCTTCGTGCCCTAGTACAGCTGCTGACCATTGACTAGGAAAGTTATTCCCTTCGAATTGGAGCTGCTTTTCCTGATCAACATCTGTTGGATTATTGTTCCTGAGAAAATTACAGGCGGGCTTTCAATAGATACTTAAATTGAGTCTTCATAGCCCTTTCTATAAGACCAAAGTGATTAAACTTGTCCTTCGTCTTTAACAAGCAGGTGCAAGTAGATTTACATCACGACCAGGAAAGTTCTTAATTACCGTTTTGGTTTTGCATTTGGTTGGTGCCATCTGCAAAAAAACATTATGTCAGAATAATGAAAGTAAATACCACTTCTTAAAGGAAATAAGACATTTGTCGCAGACGACAGTGCATCCGTCGTAGGGGACGATGCATCTGTCGCAGGCGAATAGTATATTTTGCCTGCGACAGATGCAACGTCGCCTGCGACAGATGCACAGTCGGCTGTGAAAATACATCATCGCCATCGACAGCCTGCAACAGTCTTCGACAGAAGCATTTTAAACCCAAAACTATTCATTCAGCCAATAAACCTAAACCCATACCTAAACCTAAACAATAAACCTTAAACCATTCTTCTATTTCAGCATGCATGGAATATAAACGATAAAAAACGGGAAAACTCGGATAGAAACGGGAAAACATGGAAGATAAACTCACCTTTGTCGTTCTGGAGTTTTGATTCTCGTCGGAGGCTCTTATTTGTCATCGGGGGCTCGTCGGGGTTCGGGGGAGAGGACGTCATCGATGTTTCGGGGGCTTTTCGTCGTCGTCGTCTTCGGCTTGATCGGTCGTCTTTGGGGTAGGGGAAGTTGAAAAGAGAGAGAGGGAGGGAAAAATGGGGAGAAGGGACGAGGGACTGAATAGAAAATCAATTTTTTTTTTAAATTAAAGGGCAAAAGAGACTTTTTGCCTTCACAAAAGGTTATAAATGAAAAAAATAGTAAAGGTATGCTATATATGGTAATAACCCTAATATGAGAGGGTTATTTCATCCAATTTCCCAAGGAATGAATTCGAATCACATACTAATATCACATATTTTTACCCTCTTTCTTATAATTATAATTATAATATATATATATATATATATATATTTCATTTATAATTATATTACATGTTTTTTTTATAATTAACATAATAATAAAATTTTAATTTATTTATTTAAAAAAAATAAAAATTATTTAAAAAATATTAAAGAATTATTTAAAATATAATTAACAAAATAAAATTTTAATAATAATTACAATAACTAAAAATAATATAATCATTTATATATAATTAAATAAACATTATATTCAATCTTATTTACTATTAATTTATAATATTTTAAAGACTATTTTTATATTATTTAGGTTTGATATATAAATATTTATTTATAATTAATAAAAAAATTGTATTTAATTTATTTTTTTGAAAAAATATAATTAATAGGATAAGATATTAGATGTTTATATTTTATTAAATTATGAAGTATATAAATATTTTATATATTTTAAATAATTATAATATAAATATAATAATATTTCATATTTTTAATTAAATAAAATATAATAAAAAAATAAAACTGACATATTAATACTAATTTTAATAACAAAATAATATTAACAAAAATTTTCAATAAATTTAAACATTATTAATTAAATTAAAATAATTAATATTATTAATCAAAATTTACATTTCCATCACTCATATATATTTCATTCCACACCTTTATTAATTTTATTTTTATTTTCATTCCCTTAAATAAACAAAGTGAACCTATTGAATTTGTTGTGATTGTAATGTTTGATACACATTTATGTTTTCATTATCATTTTGATTTAATTGGGATTTTATCTTTTATCTTTTTTGTTTATTAGTGGATGAAAATCTCAAGTTCTTCACCAATTATAGTTATATCTTGTTGTGTTTTTTTAATGGAATAACTTATTTTAGTTTAGTATATAAATAAAAAAATATAATATTTAAAAAAACAAAATAATACAAATTCACTAAATAAAAAAAAATAACATTCCAAACATACTTTAAGAAATTTTTTTATTAAAATGTTATGGGTCCCATAAATTAAAAGACTATAAATTGATTAATTAATCATAAGAAAGACAGAAAAGAAAATTAATGTAATTAATAGAGAGACAGAGAGTATTAAGAACATACAGTTGTGATTACTTTATATTAGTTAATATTTATGCTAATCTTTGTATGATAATGACCAATTATTACGTTATCATCAACTTAAGACTTATTTAGTATTTCATGTTTTATCTATGTCCATATAAATCAATTGAATAATAAGATTATCCCATATAAACAATTTGTTTATATGTTTTTTATACTTTCCTAATATCTCCTCATAAAGCGGCTGATTTACTTTTTAATTGTGGTGTCTTTTTCTGCAACTAGTTTCTCAGTTTACGTTGCTTCCTCCCTCGCTATCAACTCTCTCTTCTATCTCTCGCCAACCAACAGCAAACTTCTCTCTTTTACTTCTTCCTTCCCGATAACGGTTTTTCCCTATTCTCTCTCCCCTTTTCCTAAATTTCAGCTTGATTAAGTCATCTATGCGCTTGAGTTACTTCCATGTTGGATGCTTCTATTTTAATACCCACTAACCCAGAGGAGGTTTTAGCTAGCTAGCTATTTGAATTGAAGATTTGCTCGTTTATATGGAGAAGAAACATAATTCCTTTTCAGCCCTCAAGGAAGAGGTAATTCGTGCTCTATCTCCGGCGAGGTCACAAGACAAGACTTCCGGTCGAAGTGTTTCGGCTCTTCTTCGCCGGAGGAGGCGTAGCCGGGGAATGAAGCCCGAACCGTTGATTTCACGATACGGGACCATGGGCGAGACCCTGACGCCGTTGATTGAGGGACCTGATCCGGATGGAGGAGAATATGTGGAATCGAAGCGGTCTGGATCGGTGGGTTTTGGACAGTGGGTGAAAGGACAACTCTTTAAGTCCCCCTCAGTCACTTCCAATTCTAATTCCAAGCAACGGTCTGACCTTAGACTGCTGCTCGGCGTTCTTGGTGCCCCTCTTGCTCCGATGCACGTAACCATTGATCACATATTGCCTCACCTCAGTATCAAAGATACTCCTATTGTGAGTCCTCTCTCTATTGTGGAGTTGTTCAACATAATAAATGTACGATTTTTGAGAAGCAACCTATTACTAATTCAACATTTAGGAATTACTACCAGTTGAAAGAACAGTGGAATGGAAATTGGAATCAATGCATTGAATACCCTTTTCGTCTTTATGCTTAAGTTTGGTTGATGGTGGGGTAAACGAAATAAATGACCTAATCTTCCCCAAAAGTAATCTATCTCCACAACTTTTTTCCTTTTATTTTAATTTTATTATATGGGTGTTGTTTCAGTCTCCTCCATAATGTGTCCAAGGCAATGTTTGGATATTCTTATGGAAAATTCTTAGAATTGCAATACTACATGATTAAACAATCAAAGGATTTGAAATTGAACCCGATTGAATTCTTCAATTAAAATCTATTTGAGTGATCACCAAATCCTTCCCCTGCAGGAAACTTCTTCAGCCCAGTACATATTACAGCAATACATAGCAGCATCAGGGGGACATAAGCTGCTAAGCTCAGTTCGAAATGCATACGCCATGGGAAAACTGAAAATGGTAAGCTGCGAATTTGAGACGACAAAAGGTGTGATGAAGAAGCAAGCAGGAGGAGGTGGAAAGGTTGCAGAATTGGGTGGGTTTGTTCTCTGGCAGATGAATCCAGATATGTGGTATGTTGAGCTCGCTGTTGGAGGAAGCAAGGTTCAAGCTGGATGTAATGGTGATCTCGTTTGGAGGCACACACCCTGGCTTGACGGCCACACTGCTAAGGGCCCTGTCAGGCCCTTGAGACGTGCCCTTCAGGTACTAACCTAACACCTTTCTTTCTATTAGCTTGATTTGAACAAAGTTGTTGTAGAAAATGCAGGAATTGGTCGTTAAGAATTGTAGCTTTGAGGTTCATGTAATAATTGTACAATCAAAAAGTAGTGTCTTTCCATATATAGCATAAGATCTTAGTTGAAGTAATTTTGTCGCATTCACAGTATCGGTATAAGATTTTTAGTGTTTTATTCGGTATAGATAATCCAAATTAATTTTTAGCAAACATAACAAATGCAGATCTTTCAGGATCTTGATCAACGTGAAAGAAAAGAAAATGTATAACAAAGCATCCTGTTTAGGTCATTTCAGAAAGTGGATTACAATGCTTTGCTCATTACAGGGTCTTGATCCTAGAACAACAGCTGCAATATTTAGCAACGCAAAGTGCATTGGCGAGAGAAATATCGACGGAGAAGATTGTTTCATCCTCAAGCTTTGTGCTGATCCCAGGACATTAACTGCTAGAAGTGAAGGCCCAGCTGAGATCATAAGGCATGTTATGTTCGGCTATTTCAGCCAAAAGACAGGACTTCTAATCCACATTGAAGATTCCCATCTGACCCGCATCCAAACAAACGGTAGCGATGCAGTCTACTGGGAAACTACAGTGAATTCAATTCTAGACAATTACAGACCCGTTGATGGGATCATGATTGCACATTCAGGTCATTCTATTGTGACCCTTTACAGGTTTGGAGAAACGATAATGAGCCACACCAAGAGTAGATTGGAGGAAGCTTGGACTATTGAAGAGGTTGCTTTTAATGTCCCTGGACTTTCTATAGAGTGTTTTATTCCCCCTTCGGATATTAGATCGGGATCTGTAAGTGAAGCCAGTGAACTTTCTGGTGATAACTATAGAGGAAAGAATCCTCATCATCCTCTTCTTCCTTTTGCTGGCAATCGAGCAAAGGTTGCAGCAGTTGAGAGATCGAATGAATGAAGTCTGACATAACATGACAATAAGAGATGAATGAAAAAGGTTTGATTGAATCAACAAATGTTTATATAATAAATGACCTTTTATATTTTTACTTATCAGCTAATCTACAAAAGTATGTTTTCTGAGGAAACTACTAATCTGTATATGTCTATAGAGCAACAACCATATAACTACTACAAGTGAGGTTTATGATTCTAATAGGAAAGAAAGTTGCTACTGTTAGTTACCTTTTCTACTTTTATTTCATATAGATTTCTAGTTTTGTTTTTCTATCTTTGAACGATGGTTTATTTGAAAACACTTTTTGAAATTAGATTTGTTTAACTTAATAGTATTTTTTTAATGAACCCACTATCATCATTCATGAGTTAAAACTGTCATTCTTCTAATCCATTTGAAAAAAAAAATCTTCAAGGAAAGGAGTAAGGAAGGATGTTAAGATCCACTCCATTTGTCATCCCAAGTAAAAAAAAGCTCAAGTCTTTGTCTTGTCTTATAAACCGACAGACTGCAGCTAATAACTATATCTGAAAATAGTATTAAATGTATTTAAGTGATGTAATGAATATTCAATGCGCATGGGCTTCTGCTATCTGGTATTATTATTATTATTATTTTTATTATTATATAAGGAGCATAAACATGCAGAAGTACAGTCTACTCGGTAGAGATAACTGCTACAGTGAGTCAGTTTATCAACACATCTTTAGTAAATTCATATATATTTGGTTAGAATATTTAGACAAATTATTTACAAGCATGTATACATTTATATTGTATTAAAGTGTGGTAGATAGGAGTTACTCCCCCTTGTTTTATTCTTTCCTCAAAATTTCAAGCACTTAAAATGACAGTCTTATAAAATGATATATAGAGATTCTTTGTGATAATGACACCCTTTCAACTAGGGATGACAATTTGAAACCGTCCCTTTGAAACCGTCCCGTGAAAATCGAACCGAATTGTCCCGTTTGAGACGTTTTTTCACTGAAACCGAACGAGAATGGAGCGGGGATGGTATTTGTGTCCCTCGACCCGCCCCGATTTCATCCCGATTCTGCCCCGAACACCAAAAACATAATTAAATATATTAAATCACCAATATATTTTTGTATTTATTATATTTTATAAGAGTACTAAGCTTATTTCATTATAATAATATAAAATTTTAATATATTATCATATATATTATATTAAAAAAATCGTTTATATAATTTTATTGTATAATTTTTATTTATTTTTTAAAAAATTAATTATTAACAGTGCCCCGCAGGATTCCCCGAAATCGAAAAAAACCGAACGGGACGGGAATGATATTAAAAAAATCTTCAAAATTAAAACGGTGTGGGGATGGTAAATGCATTCACCGCCCTGAACCGCCCCATTATCATCCCTAGGAGCCAGTACAACTATTCCCACAATACCTTAATGTAGCATAGTTCAGACAATAAAAATTTACAGACTTTGATCCTTGAATAATGAAAGGAAATGAGAGTTAACCCCAATGATGCAGAAATATAACAAAACTTTCATTAAATTCTTTGGAAGGTGGAGAATGAAGGTAACTCAACTCACGACCGATTGAAGGAGTCAAAATAAAATTGACATGATAATGAAAGAACAAGTAAAAATGTTTGGTATATCTTACCCGACACTTGCAACGCTAGAGAAGGCAGGTGCATTATTTTGATGATAAAGTTTAAAGTAAAAAAGGAAAATGAAAAAGCAATGGTGGAAGATTGTGAGGTTAGCTAAGTCATCCATCACTCTCATCATAAATTGCTAGACCATACTCAACAAGTCCCAAAGAGATTTTGCGAGTGCTACTTTAAGGAAGAGTGATGCTAATCAAACCCAAGTTTGAGTTGATTTTCGTGAGAGATAACTAGAAAGTCCAACTTGGGCTCAACCATAATCATAACACTTACAATTCTTATCAATAAATTCATCTCTTATCCCGTTTCTCTATCTAGAATACGCTTGACTTGATTCTTCTCAAAGAAGATTTCTATACAATTTTCATATAATTTTTCATGTGCAAGGTTAAAAAAAACTATGTGTGACACTCAATGTGAGTTTTAAGGTGCTTACCCCCACCAAAACCCATCTAATAATAATAATCTTTTTTATTAAATTTATTAATTTTTTTAAAAATAAGAGTGTGTGGTGTAATGATTTAGGATGAGGAGACACTTTAAACAATTTTTAACATAAAAAATTGACCTATTCTGAAAAAGAGTTTTTGAACTTAACAATCCTGCCCCATCACTCATATTCCTCTCGAGTGAGATGAAGAATAAAAATAGTAAATTCGACTAGAATGCATTTAAAAAAGTCAATTTAGACTAGTTTTGACTTTTTTAGAACCGCTACCTAATTACTTTTCGAGAAATTAGGAAAGAAAAATATTTCGTGTGTTCAAACGCATTTTAGAGATTCTATTCTTGATTCAGTGTTTGATTACAAGTAAGAAAGAGCCTTGACACTATGTCTCACCTGCTCATCAAATTATGATTTATACTTTAAACTTTTGGTAAATTTAAAGAATATTATTTTACACCTTTATTTATTTATTAAATCTTAGTGCATGTATTTAAATATGAAATTTTGTATCATTCTATTCCTAAAGAATGCAACTATGTTAGAGTCCTAAGTAAAAATGCTAGTATTTGTAGAATAGCGAAACTAAAAAATGGAAGGTATCTACAAAAGAAAAGAAAAAAAGTTAGTTTAAAAAGAAGTAAAATTCAAACGAGTATTTATTTAAATTTCTTATTTCTTATTTCTTATTGGTTGGAGACATGGAATAACGGATTGATTCATGTGTTAGACAAGGTAAAAATTAATCAAATGTGTGAGTTAGTGTGGTGATTCAAGACACAGGTGGGTGCGAGGCAGAAGTTAGTTCTAGGTTTGTCATTTTTGTTCGAATCTCTCTAAGGAAAAATTTTTATTCAACCTTTTTCAATTGAACGACCCAAAAAAATAAAATTAGACAATAGACCCAATAGCAAAACCGAATTGAGCAATTTTTCTAATCTTGGAATTATGTCTAAGCGGGATATGTTCAATCCTCTCGGAAGGTAAAGACTTATTCAAACACCCTGACTTTTGTATGTTTATCCTCCCATTTATCAGAATAATATGTTGAATAAGATATTTCCATGGCATGAGTATATGCCCAAACGCCAAAGGCATGACATCATTCTCACAACCATGTTGTAACATGGATCGACACAGTCTATGATACATCCCTACAAGATTCAAAGAAATCCACAAGGAAAGGATATCCGAATGACACATAGTTGTTCCGTCAACCTTGAATGGACAATTCATCTGTGAAGGACAAAGCACCATATGCTTTGACTTCCCCCAACCCTTTACCAATCCAGATTTACAAAGACGTTTTTTAGGTCAAAAAATCATTTTAGATTGTCCTCATAATCTTAACCATTCTACTTGTATGATTAGGAAAAGAATGGACTATTGGCACGATGTTCTAGAAAACTTGGTTCGGACTCCCAAGACAACTGATCCAACTCAAGAATCTAGCTCTCTCGGTTCTCAAGAAATCGACTCCTTTTTATCCATCGATACTGTGATCGATAAAAGTAGAACTCATTTTTTTCTCATGTGTAGAGAGATGTAAAATACTGTATATTGTAAGAAACCTAAGAACAATAATCTTGTTGGATCATCTTTTCTTACATGTAATAAATTCATCGATGTAACACAAGAAGTAGATTTCTAATCCATGAGTAAAAATGATCTTTCCTATGACTCTAAGTTAAATTTCGAAACCAAACAGTTCTTAGAGACTAAGGATAAGATTGTCTCCACCACGGAAAAGAAAATCAAAATCAATTTGAACACAACCGACGATCCTAAAATCATACTAATCGGCCAAAGTTTAAATCCCCAAGAACGTATAGAAATTATTGAGCTACTGAAAGACAACAAAGACATCTTTGCCTAGTGATGCAAGGACATGTCATACATCAATTCAAAGATCACACGACATCACATTCATCTATATACTAATGCTACGACAGTAAAGTAAAAACTCATACGGGTGAAAGAGGAATTCGTGAATAAAATCTGAGAAGAAGTCCAAAAGCAACTCGGAGCTGGATTTCTCGAGATAGTGGAATATCTTACCTAGATAGCCAATGTAGTCCCCGTCCCAAAGAAAAACAGGAAACTACGCGTGTGTAGATTATCAATATCTAAATAAGGCCAACACTAAATATCACTTTCGCTACCACACATCGACATACTAGTTGACCATGACGTCGGTCATGAATTGTTATCATTCATGGACAGATTTTCAGGATATAACCAAATCCTTATAGCCCCACAAGATAAGAAAAAGACCACGTTTATAACAGAAGTATGAACTTTTTATTATAAGGTCATGCCTTCCGGTCTTAAGAACACGAGAGCCACCTATCAAAGGGCAACCACCATGATTCATCATGACATGATCCACAAAGAAATGGAAGTATATGTTGACGACATGATTATAAAATCAAAGGATCGAGAAGGACATGTCCTAAACCTCGAGAAATTCCTACAACGAATCAAGAAATATTAGCTACGACTCAACTTGAAGAAATGCACCTTCAGAGTCACAACTGGTAAAATGCTAGGCTTCTTAATCACACAAAGGGGAATCGAAGCCGATCCGTCTAAGATAGAAACAATCAAGGCTATGCCGGTCCCTTGAAACAAAAGAGAGGTTCAATGATTTTTGGTTAAATCCAATACATTATCCAATTTATCTGTAAGTTTACTATGACATGCGATCCGCTGTTTAAGCTACTAAAAAATGACCAAATGTTTGTATGGGATGAAGACTATCAACAAGAGTTTGACAAAACTAATGATTATTTAAAATCCCCTCCCAAACTCATGCCGCACAGAACCGACATTCCTCTCATCATATACTTAATATAAAATACACAACCATGGGAAGCCTATTGGCTCAAGAAAATGAGGACAAACTCGAAACGACTGTATACTACATCAGTAAAATGATGACTGATTGTGAACTTAATTATACTCTAGCTGAGAAAATCTCTTGGGCCTTGGTATGGGTCACCAAAAGGTTTAGACACTACATGCAAGACCACCCCATCAAGTTGGTATCAAGATTGGACCTGGTCAACTTTTTGTTCCAACGAACCCTTCTATCACCAAGGCTAGACAAATATATGATGATGTTATCCAAATATGACATAACCTATATGGTATATAAGTTTGTCAAAGGAAGCGTTGTTGTAGACATCATCGCTGACCAACCTATTATTGTTAAGTCAGAAGACGAACTCAAATTCCCCAATGAGATAATTATGAGTATAACATCAGACACATGAAAACTGATGTTTGATGGAGCCTTTGGAAAACGGGGTTATAGAATTGGAATTTTGTTAGTTGACCTGAAAGGGACGTACAACCCAATATCCATAAAACTGAAATATCCCGTCCCCAATAATGAGACCTAATAAGAGGCATGTCTTTCGGGGTCTCAAATTGGCATATAAAAATGGGGCAACTCGGCTAAAAGTCGTTGGTGACTTTGTAACTTGGTTATATCCTAAGCCAATGGAACATGGCAAGTGAAAAGGGAAAACTTGAAACCCTACCATGCCCACTTGATCAAAGTGATGAATAAATTCAATCAAGTATCATTTCTTCACGCTCCAAGAAGCCAAAACCGTTTCGAGGACACCCTAACTACTTTGGAAGCCATGACTTAAATTCCTAACAGAATAAAGTCAAACTTCTAAAAATCCGACAAAAGAAACGACCTACTTTTGAATCAAGAGTAGTCACTTATTGTGAGGATGCTGTTAAACCCTAGTATGATACTCTCCAAAAGTACATTGAGTATGGAGAATACCCTTCCCATTTCTAAGCTAAGGAATGACAAGCGTTGCACCAGTACTCCAAAAGTACATTGAGTATGGATAATACCCTTCCCATTTCTGAGCTAAGGAATGACAAGCGTTGCACCAGTATTCCATCAATTACGCTTGGATTGCCAACATGTTTTATCGTCGATCTTTCGATGGTCAAAACATGCTCGGCATAGATAATCCTGAATCCAAGAGTATCATGGAAGAAGTACATATAGGGACATGTGACCCACACATAAATAGAATGGTTTTAGCCAAGAAAATACTCCGTTAAGGATATTGTTTACAAAACTTTAAACAAGAATGTGTGAACTATGTAAGGAGCTTTCATCATTCGCCGTCAAAACTTTCCAAAATACGAAGAAGCTCCTCAAAATGGGTAATAACCTCGAAGAAGCTTTTGAAAAGGAAAGAAATGTGGGTAAAACCGTAAAGACATATATTGCCCCTCCTCGTCCTCAAAGAAAGGACAAAACTGAAGTTCACCAGGACACATCTGCTTGGAAAGCTCTGGCCTTTCCTAAGACAAGTCCAAGCAAACCAGTGTTGGCTAAAACAAATGTCTCGATGTCATCTAAACCACCAATACCCATGGTCCCAAGACCTCATAGAACTTTAGATGATTTTGGTATGACCCTGAGTCAAGCCCTTACTCTTCTTCAACAAAGGAATATAATCAATCCATTGACTTCAAGAGAAGGTAAAGAGTTACTAAGAAAATTCGAAGGTGCATGGTGCGCATACCATCTGATGAAAGGACACTCTACTAATAATTGTAGTGCCTTTAAGCATCAATGTCAAGATCTGATCGGTCAATAAATCATTCCTAAACCTGAAATCGCGAAGAAACCGTTACCCGATCATTAAGTGAGTATGATCTCCTTGGACGAATATATTGACAACCTTGAAGTTAATATGGTCAATCCATGACCCAAAAGTGAGGATCGAATATTTCCACCTCCATCGGTATCTCAAAACTAGTGGATTCCCGATAATCCTAGCACTGGTTCTCTTAGAAGAAATGTGCAATAAATCTTAGAAACTCGAAGTGGATCTGATTACCAACCCAATTTTATGAAAACAACCTCTTCCAATACGATTAATCTTCCTATATCATGTAATGACCCAAGAAGGAAAAACGAGCCTTGAGCTCAAAACCCTAGCGATAGTCTTATTATTCAATTAGAGAATACGAATGCCAATACTTCCATATGGGAAATCCTAATATATTATATAGAAAACGGGTAAGATGTTTTAAAAGAGCTAAGTAAAGCTAGTGGCCAATACAACTCCTAAAAATTTGGTTGAAATCATTTCAGCAACTTCTCAAATCAACATGATAGGTTTCGAGGACAAAGATCTACCTACTCCTAACGAAATCCATGTTAAGGCACTTTAAATTTCTATAAAGATGGCTGATAAAGTCATTCTCATAGCTTTAATCGACAATAGTTCAACGTTGAACCTATTCAATGGAAGACTCTCCAAGAAATCGACATTTCTGCTGATAAAATCGTTCCATCAGACCTGTGTGTCTGAGACTTTGATAACTCTTGTCGAGAAATTATGGGTAGTTTCCGAACAACGATTTACGTAACCGATATACCATTCGAGGTAGAATATTGCGTAATAAATATGCGACTATCATGTACCTAATTTTGGGACGACCTTGATTGCATCAGGTTAAAGGTCTATCATGTACCCCGCATTAGAAAATATAGTTCATGGCTAATGGTAAACTCATCACCGTAGAAGGTGAGAAGTACGTCACAGCCATTGTTGGTTCAACTCATTCCAATAACTCAGAGGTTGAGTTAAGTGGATTCGATATCTGCCATATATTTATGTAATGTCATGATTCATCTCACCTTCCTGACTTTACAACGTACAATGTCATGTCCATGTGTCTCATGCAAAAATGGGATATTTCCTAGGAATGGATCTAGGACCAAATGCTACTAGCATGCCTTCTTTCCTTTGGTCTTATTACGACTTAGATAACTTTGGAATCAGATATACTCCAACAGGATATGAAGGTTCTAGATAAGGTAAAATATCAAAGCAATATATATCTATTCCTCAAACCCTAAATGGACAGTTTGTGCAAGAAGGGGAAATCACACCGTGTTTTGATTTCCCCGAACCATTCTTCAATCAAGTTTTGCAAACCCGCTCTCCAGGTTTCAAAATCTTTTTAGTTTGTTTTTATAATCTTAATTCATATGTTAACATGATTATGAAAATGACTACTTATTGGCATAAAACTCTGGAAAAGCTAGTTAGAGAGGATCCTTCTATGATTTAGGAATGATTGAATGATGAAGGCTCTTGTAAGATAAACTTTATAAACCTACCTAGATTTGATAAATCTCTTGTGATAAACTTGAGAGTTAATGACAATGATACTTCCCTTTCTGACTGTGAAAAAGTGTCTGATGTTTTAATAAATAAGGAAGTATGTAATGACAATCCTTCTGGGATGTCTTCGTCTTTTTGTAATAAAGCGTCCAATAAAATATTAGAGTACAATATCAAATATATGTCAGATGATAATGCTTTCTTTTAGTCTGATATGAATTTCGAAATAAAAAATTTCTTGGAACATGATGACGAAATCGTTTCTACAGCTGAAACAACAATCGAAATAAACCTCAATACGACCAATGATCCTCAAATTGTATTAATTGGACAAAGTCTGAGTAATGACGAACATCATGAAATGATAGAGTTGTTGAAGGCCAACAAGGACGTGTTCGCCTAGTCTTACAAGGATATGTCCAGAGTGATCCTACTATTGTTCGACATCAAATTCCCCTCTATCTTGAGGCTAAACCCGTCAAACAGAAGTTAAGACGAATGAAGACTGGAGTTGTTTCCAAGATAAAAAATGTCGGGGCTACTTATCAAAGAGTAGTAACTATGATCTTGCATGACATGATCCACAAGGAAGTGGAAGTCTATATTGATCGTGAAGTCTAAAGATTCCTAGGGTCATATTCCCAACTTAGACAATTTCTTACAATGATTTTGAAAATATCGGCTTCAGTTAAATCTGAACAAGTGTGCATTCAGAGTCACTACTAGTAAGATACTAGGTTTTCTTATTACCCAACGAGGAATAGAAAAGTATCCATCCAAAATCAAGACAATTACAGCTATACTTACCCCTCAAAATGAAAGAAAAGTTCGGTGCTTTCTCGGAAAAATCATTAGTCAGTTTATTTGCAAACTAACCCTCATATGTGATCCCCTCTTCAAGTTGTTGAAGAAGGATCAGAAATTCCAGTGGGATGAAACTTGTTAACTAGCATTTGACAAAATCAATGACTATTTAAAGTCACCACCGGTCCTTATGTCACCAAGGCCCGATGTTCCTAAATCCTCTATCTCAAAATGATGAATTCGGCTATGGGAAGCCTATTGGCTCAAGAAAACGAGAATAAACTCGAGATTGCCTTTTAGTATCTGAGCAAGAGAATGATTGAATGAGAATTAAACTATTTGACACCCAAAAAATTGTGTTGGGAACTTGCATGGGTCACTAAAAGATTAAGACATTATATGCAAACCCACTCTATCAAGCTGATATAAAGATTGTATCCAATCCATTATTTGTTTCAGCAAACGCTGCTATCGCATAGACTTGCTAAATGGATGATGATGATTTTTGAGTACGATATTACATATACGGTTAAAAAATCTATTAAAATAAGCATTGTTATAGACTTCGTGGTTGGTCAACCCATCACGATCGAGCCTTCTTATGAACTCAACTTTCTAGACGACAGCATAATGTTTGTCGCTTCAGACACGTGGAAGTTGATGTTAATGGAGCTTCATCAAAACATGACTATGAAATTGGAATTGTCTTGATAGATCCCAAGGAAACCTATAATCTCATATCTATTAAGTTAGAATATTTTGTAACAAAAAATGAGACCGAGTATGATGCATGTCTCTCAGGTCTCAAAATTACATATGAACGAGGAACAACCAAACTAGACGTAGACGACTCTAACCTGGTTATATCCAAAGTTAACGGAACATGGCATGTATGAGGGAATAATCTTAAACCCTATCAGACTTTCATACTTCGGTTTATCAATAAGTTTGATCACGTGACTTTTGTGTACGCACGAAGAAGCCAAAATCGTTTTCCGATGCTTTCGTTACACTAGTAGCTATAACCCAAATCTCTGTTGGAATTAAGGTTAAACCTCTGAAAATATGATAAAAATAGAAGCCCAATTTTAAAATCGGAGTGGTAGCTTCCATTCAAGTTCCCACCAAACCATGGTTCGATATTACTTAGAAATACATCGAGTATGGAGAATATCTGTCCCATTCAGAAATACATCGAGTATGGAGTATTCCACTAATTATGCTTGGATAACTAACAAGCTATATAGACAATCTTTTGATTGTCAAAACATGCTCTACGTTGATGGTCCTGAAGCACGGCGGATAATAGAAGAGTACACGTAGGAGTATGTGGTCCACACATGAATGTGCTAGCCCTTGTCAATAAAATACTCCGTTTCGGATAATATTGGCAAAATATAGAACATGAATGTGTCAACAATGTAAAAAGTTGTCACCAATATCAGATCTATGTTAATCTAAAGCATCCTCCAGTATCTTTGTTTTATAGTATGACACCATGTCCCTTTTCTACATGGGGCATTGATGTCATTGAGAAAATTTATCCCCATGCGTCAAATGGACATGAGTTCATACTCGTATCCATCAAATATTTCTCTATATGGGTCAAGACAACATCTTATAAATTTCTAAAATCTACTCAAGTGGCAATGTTCATCCGTATAAACATCATCGCCAGATATGGAGTACCTCCTGCCCTTATTTCAGATAATTGAAGACACTTTTAGGGAAATGTTTTATCCTTTCTCAAAGAGTTCAAAATTAAACACCACAAGTCATCGCCCTATCGACCCCAAACTAACGGTGTTGTTGAAGCGACTAAAATTAATGTGATTAGGTTCATCAAAAAGATAACCAATACACATAATAATTGGCATGCAAAGTTGTCATTTACCTTATGGGGATATCGTACGACTACTCGAGCATCGACAAATGAAACTCCATATTCTTTGGTATATAGTATGGATATCGTATAGCCTATCGAGATTGAAATCCCTACA
The DNA here is from genome assembly GCF_907164915.1 of Impatiens glandulifera. Classification (NCBI taxonomy): domain Eukaryota; kingdom Viridiplantae; phylum Streptophyta; class Magnoliopsida; order Ericales; family Balsaminaceae; genus Impatiens; species Impatiens glandulifera. The sequence continues at coordinate 20,217,599 of NC_061866.1, read as the reverse complement.
CCGAGAGTCCTATTTAGAATCCCAAGTCATTGAAGAAGACTAGGTAAAATCTTGTTATGACCAGTTGACATTAATGGAAGACCATAGGTTGGATGCATTATGAAAAATCTAGGCTTACCAGAAACGAATGACCGATACCTTTAAAAGAAAGGTCAAACCCAAGTACTTAAAAGAAGATGACTTGGTACTCAAACAAACCCGAGAACTGTTAGACCTTATTGGTAAGTTCTGACCATGATGGGAAGGACCTTTTCTCATTAAGAAAATTCTCTCAGGCGGTTTAGTTTGTCTATCTATAGTTGAATGTGAATAATTTATTGCTCCAAGTAATCTAGACACACTAAAATAATATTATGTATAATATCATCCTGTGCATATGACGGTTGCCAATCCAGCCTTACTAGGACGATGACAGCTCCCAATCCAGCCTTACCATGACTACGACGACTCCCAATCCAGCATTACCAAGACTACGACGAATCACAATCCATCCTTACCGGGATTAAAAAAAATCATTTGCCCGTTGGAAATGGACTAATCGACCTCTAATGTTGTATAATTACGTCGTAAACCCGAAAGTTAATACCTAGTTTGAAATGGACTAATCAACCTCTAGTTGTATAACTACGTCACATCAAACCAATGAAGAACTACATGAGACCTGATTCTTCCAAAGGAATAAAAAGAATATATCAAGGACAAAAGGAAGATACGTAGGCAACTTATATGTAGATCCAATCTCAAACTAAATAAAATAAATAAATAAATAAATACAAGAATGACTAATCCTATATTTGTCTTGCATAAAGTCAAAAGACAGTAGGAACCTTGGTTCTTTTCACCAACCGATGATAAGGATTTTAGGAAATACGTAGGGCAAAAGCTGAGAGCTCCTTTGTTAATCTATTAACGATTAATCTCCCGAATATAACCCTGAATTTCCAGAAAACTTTAATCGATGGGTATTCTTAATTAACTCGTTTCTGTGCTACGCGATTATTCAGAAAATTAACCCTCTATGGAAGGCTTTTGAAAAATGAATTGGAATTAACCCCAAAAATCAATCCAAAGCCACAATCTGATAAAGGACATCTCATTCCCCTTTGTACAAGAGAACAGATAAAACTAGACTCAAGGCTTCAAAAAATATATGTAAAATATGTATAATATATGCTCCCGTAGGTTAAGGTGTTGAAATCACCGTTTATGCTCACTCGGGCAGCTGTCCCGATGGCTATCGCAAGAGAAAAAACATATTAATTCCCCTAGATATATCCCGAGAACAAAAAATATTTATAATGCTCCCGTGTAGGTTAAGATGTTGAAATCACCGTTTATTCTCACTCAGGTGGCTATCCCGATAACTATCACAAGAGAAAAATGTATTGATTCCTCTAGATATACCCTGGAGGCCCAAACAAAAGAAGAAAAATCAAAGGAAAAAAAATTCTAAATCTAGAAAGTTGATGCTCTCTCTAAACTATACCTGGAATAATCAAACTTTTGAAGGATTATGGCCCACGGTAAAATAAACTAAAAATATAGTTGAACGAGACCCCCATGTCTCGGTCACCTTCCTTGTGAGTTAAGAGTTTGGATAAGTTTTTACAAGAGATTGGATTTATCATATATATTTTAACATAAGAGAAAAAAGAACTCATGCTTTTTAAAGAGAGATAATCTCTCCTGATTGAAGAAATGCACATATCTTAGCCCTGAACACGTTTCGAATCCAAGTCTCCAAGATTCGTGGATGGGATCAAGGTTTCTTCTAATTTCAAACATTATTTGAAACAGAATTGGGAATAGTTCATTCCCAGAAATGTCAAAACAATGATCGATGTTTCACCTAGTTGTGAAGGTCACTTCGTAAAATAAAAGGGAAAAATGTTATGTTGAAATACTCCCTAAACGATAAAAGTCCTCTAGGAGTCGATGGTTTTTTATCCCAGCTGTGAAGGACATTTTGTCTCAAAGATCCAAGCACCTCTCAATGTAATCGTTCAATAAATTATTTTTAAAATTTTGCATTAATTATTTTTTTGTTAAATTCATATGTTGTAATTCGATAGTTTTATTAGTGTCGTACAACTTGAATTTATTTCGAAATAAAGTTTATAAATGATTTTAGAATCATTTTTCAATCAAGAAATTGAACAATCAAACTGTATATAAAACTGGTTGAGCTAAAATGTAAAAGTTTCATTTTGAACTCATAAGTTGAAATACAACATGATTAAAAATTTACAATATGTGAAGAGAACTCTTAAACCCTTTTAGCAATTGACAATTGAGATACCCTTAACCATAGTTATTTTAATATATATTTTATTTAAAATACATTAAAATGTCTAGATAATTAACTAATTAATTAGAGAGTTTTAGAAATGTTCAAACCTTGGGTGTAATAATTTTTTTGAAAGAGATTTGAGTGCTCTTTACAAATTCAATTTTTACTAAAATCGTAAATTGAATCTTGCTAGTTAGTTGAAGATACAAGTATCGATCTTTCATAAAACCCTCTCCAAAAAATTGCATTAGAGTGGGTGAGCTATCATTCTAAAGTCATGCTATGATATGCCCCTGATCTTCTATTAAAACCAAATTCAAAACGAACAACTTCAAATTATTTATAGTGTACCTTTTCAAGATTGTTTTTGGCCGCACAACTCTCATGTGATTTGAATCTTCTCAATAAACATTGTATCTTGATATACACACATTTTATTTCAAAACTAATATGTAGAATTAGGTGTTGAAATGGTGCAAAAGTTAGCCTTGGGCTTACCAACCTCATTTTGAAAGCGACGACGTATGTTGCTTTGTTTATGCAAAGGGTGTCATCGATCTACGACGTTGATCCGTTCCTTCCATTGTGGTGATCCAGGTGATACACGTTGAGTTTCGTCAGAGAAAAGAGTGTTGGCAACAATCAGATTGCGCAACCGTAATGGAGGACAAGTTGGGTAGAAATTAGTCGCATAAATAAAATTGTGGGAATATATTTATAGTAGTGTGTTAAATGACAAAAATGCCTTAAAACCCTAGGGTTTGGATGGCCCAATAAGGAATTCAATATTTAGTTGGTTTAGATTGTAAATGAATTACTTGATTAAATTTTAGGGAAATGTTTTATTTCATTTTTTCTTTCATGTATAAGCTAATAAGCTTATTTCTCCTTGTACATTCCATATGCATGAATGCAACTTCTAGATAAAAAAATAGTTTTCATTATCTTTGTTTGAGAAAGTATATGTTATTTCTTTGTTAATTAATGTTTTTTTTTAACATAATTATATAAACCCATTAGGTAGTTAATTAAACTCTGGTAATTCTAGCTTTATATGTTAAAAAATTATATACAAAGAACTAAATTATGTTATGACTAATTAGCCAAATACCAAAATATCCCACGTGGCCAAATTCTCATGAAAGGCTAACTTTCTCAATATACTCATTTTGTATATAGTGTATTATCTCCATATTCAGCGGGCAAGTCATCGTTAACACTGAGGTGGGCTTAAATCATCACGAACAAATAAATTACCCTAAAAATATTACATATTTTCATAAATTTTATTTTTTAAATTAATTCATTAAAAGAAATAATTTAATAAAAAAATCAAATACAGGAAGATTGTTATATTAGAATTCAAAATATTAATCTCTTGTCATTCAAAATATTTTTATTGGATTTATTTTATTAAAAGTTGCATATAAAATATAGTTTCCTATCTTGATGAAGATGTCACGATCGCCAAATTTATGCTCCTTCGCCTTCTTAGGAAAATTTTAATGAGAAATATTTGTTATGGAACTCTTTTTACTTATGTTAGTAATTTTCTTAAAGTGTTTTAGTTAACTTATAAATCAATCATATATTTTGATTTCTTACAAGGTATTAAATGAATTTATGTTATATATGAATAGAAAGAGGACAAATTGATAAATTTAAAGTTGGGGATGAGTTGAAATTGTTTTTGGGGTGAGCTTGAAATTGTTTGGGGAAATTTATGAACGAAACATGTAGATTGGCGTAGATTTTATCTAATTTTAAAAATTAGAAAATTAAATTTATACCACGAGTCTTATAAATCAAATACCTACTAGAAAGAAAAACACCTTTGTAATTATGCATCACATCCCTAAAAAGATATTTTTATGTTTTGCTACTAGTTTTTATGCATCACATCCCCAAAAATATATTTTTATGTTTTGCTACTAGTTTTCATCCTCTTAAAACAAAATTTGAATTAAAGCCCATACATGTTTTTCTATGTACAAAGTCTAAAGGCATTCATCTATAATAGCTCTTCAAGAGTTTTAGGACGAGCGGATTCAAAACATACTCGACCATAGGGTGAGCATACATTGGTTGTCTCAAGCCCCAATCCTAACTATAAATTATGGTAAGATAAGTTGGTTTGGGTTAAATTTATGTTAAATTTAATTCGAGTTGAATTTAATTCGGGTTGTAATATGATTTATCCAAATTATCCAAATAAAATAATTTTAATTTCAAAATTTACTCTATTCTCCCGCTCCCCTACTTCATCCCGCGTCCCCTTACCCTTTTCAACATCACTCTCATTTCTTACCTCTCTCATTCTCATTCTTATTCTCATTCTCATTCTCATTCTTATTCTCATCCTCATCCCCTTTCACTCACACATACAATATTAATTTTCTAATTATATATTTAACTAATTTTGAAATACAAATATAATTAATAAAGTCAAATGTGATTAAAATATGTTTAACGAATAAAAAGTATTTTAAACGGATAAAAACATATTAAACATATGAATGCGTGTTATACGATTAAACATGGCTAATGGGTCTAATGGGTTACATACTTATTAAAAGAGTTAAAATGTGTGAAATGAGTTTAACATCTGTTAAACAATTAAAAGAAATGTTAAACCTAACAAAACGAGTCAAATATTTGTTAAATGGGTCAAAATCGTGTTAAACGGGTCAACAACGTTAAACGATGTATAATGTGTCCAATATTTGTTTAAATATTATAAATGTGTTATTCGTGTTAAACGTGATAAATAAATCAAATATGTGTTAAACAAGGAAAAAAATAAAATATAAAAAATTAGTTTGGGTTATCATATATATATTCGTCCCAACCCAACTCATATTAGTGAATAATATGGGTTGAATTATGAGATTGAATAATTTTAATTTAGTTAAATATTAATTAAAAGTACGGAAAACAAATTAATGTGATAAAATTCTTAACCATGGATATAAATAAGTCATGATGAAAGAAAATGAGACCCAATGTTTATGCCTTGTCAAAGAAGGTGGATGATAATTAATTTTTGTTATTGAAAATCTGGTTTGATTCAACTTATCCTATCCGTTTCAGTTTATTCATGAAACACTCAACAATGTTTGGTATTATTCAATTTATTTTAATCTTGCCTCTATCATTTAGTTCGGGTAGTCGTCGTTTCTGATGTTTTAGTCACCTTTCAATGGTTCCCTTAAGTATGTGCGTTGAAATTCCTTCTTGACTAATGGGAAGTGGCCTAGTCTCCAAAAATGCCCGAAAAGTTGGAGATCACAATCCTTCTTTTGGTAGGGAGATAATTCATTTTCTTCTTTTTTATTTTTAACAATACCTGCATGCACACCTCTTTGTTTTCTCATATTTATGATAGATGATTCCATTTTCTATGGTAGTTTAACTACAATTCTGGAAGATCAACTTCTTCTTGTTTAACAATCGTTAATATCCTTAATATTCATTCAGTTGCTGAAAGAGATAAACTTGATAAATGAGATTGAGTTTCACGAATATGCAGGCTAGAAATAAACTTGATAAATGAGATTGAGTTTCACGAATATACAGGCTAGAAAGATGATATTTGCTACCCTTCCTTCCATCTATTTGATGTTTAATACCCTAGGCTTAGTAAGGGTACAATCTTATAGATAAAGTATTGATATTTCTACATTAAATTAAAAGAATTGTTTGATTGATGTATATGTATACAATATTAATTAAGTATAATTAATACCTTATAAGGAGTATAATTTAATACATATCTACACTAGTTACAAGGAAATATAAACCATTATAAAACTTAATATTATTCTTTTACTCCTAAATTTATAAAATTATTAAAATTTTATTTTTACTTTATTATATTTTAAAATATAATAATAATAATAATAATAATAATTTAGATATAAATATTAATTTAAAATTTAACCATGTTTAATTTTTAAATTTAAATAATAATAAATACACAATTACTTATTTTTATTTGATTTTTAAATTTATATTCTTTTATCTTGTAAGCAAAAAATATATTATTTTAAGTATAAAAAGTTTTAATGTGATAATTTTCATACATAATTAAATATAATTGTTAATTAAAATTAATAATAAATTAAATTAAAAAATAATAGTCATATATAAAATAAAATTGTATTTCATTATTAAAATAATATTTATAATTATATAAATTACTGATATTATTATTATTAATACAACTTATATCTATCTAATTTATTTCAAAAACTAATTTATAATTATAACATTATAATTTTAAATATTATTTTATTAAAAATATTATTTTTATTTTTTTACAAATAATTAATATTATTTTAATATACAAATATTTAAAATGATACATAAATTTCAAACTTAAGTATTAGTTAATATATAAATAAGTTTTATTTATATAATTGTATAAGTTAAATTATAAAGAATTATGTATGTAAACTATGTAATAATATTATTTATATTAAAATTATATTTATATAATAATTATATATTATTTTTTTATAAAATTTCATCTAATTAATAATACAAATTATTTATAATAAACATTAAAATAATAATTACAAATAATTTTTTTTAAATATAAGGTTAAAATAGTATTTTACCTTTATTGTTATTTTTTTATATCAACAACCAAACACAAAATAATAAAATATATATAATTTATATATATATGTATATAGTATAACTAGTCTATTGTACCAAATTAACACTACCTTAATTATTCATTTTATAATCTATCGTACCAAACACTACCTTAATTATTCATTTTATATGGTTAATATTATCTTGTTCATTCATTAAACATTCAAATATATTTTATTATATTTATTTATAATAAATTATTGTTTAAACTATTATTGCAATTTATTATAAAATGACAACTTATTTCACAGTCTTAACATATTCATGACAACTTATTTCAATCTTAACATATTCATAGAGTTGTTCAGATCATCAAGGAGTAAATGGATACTTGAGTCGGATTGTGTGTTGACCCGCCCATAAACTTAAAACGGTTAAAAATAAATTTAAAAATGTTATTTGTAGGTTTCGAACTTGCAACCTAACAAAACAAGTACAACCCTTAACCAACTAGGCTAACAACACTTCATATTTAAGATTCAACACCAAATTTGATGAACGCGAGACATTTTTACAATAAAAGTTCAAATTTTGAACTAACTAATGTATATATATATATAGTGATGCTTAATTTTTAAAGTGTCCGGATTGCCGTGTCGAGAGTTGTGGTTAATTTGGATATTTATATGAGAGTAAATGGATACTTGGGTCGGATTGTGAGTTGACCCGCCCATAAACTTAAAACGGTTAAAAATAAATTTAAAAATGTTATTTGTAGGTTTCGAACTTGCAACCTAACAAAACAAGTACAACATTTAACCAAATGTGATTGAGATGTGGTTTGTCGAGGAATAATAGACGGTATCATTTGAAAGTGGTTAAAGAAATATGAATCAAATATTTAATTGATCAAAGTGTGAGGTCACACTGCTAATTATTAAAAAAATATGAATCAAATATTTGATTGACAAAGTGAAAGTGTAAAGTCACGAAATGAGAGATTCATTCGAAAAAAATATGTGGTGAAACATGTGAGAAAATAAGTTGTTTTATCGAAGTGAATAAAATGTGAAATGAGAGCGTTATATTTTTTTATTTTAATAATTTTAAACATTGAATAAATATTATTATAATTTTTTTAATTTATTTTATTTTTATCCTTATCCGTGTGTATCGCACGGAAATTTTTCTAGTTTGAATTAAAGTTGCTAGTATAATTTTAAAAATTAATTATTAAAATTAGAATTAGAATTAGCTAGGCTTGGTAAACAATTTAAAATTAAGATGATTTTATAATTCTTAATTTTACTTTTTTTACATCTGAATTATAATTTTAATATTTTTTAAACAAAATATCTTATTTTTTTATCATTTACAACACGCTTAATGTGTTCAACATATAAAAAAACAGCTTACTAAATGAACTTAAAATATTGAACCGATATATATTTTTTAAATTAAATAGGTAAACATGTCGAACCGATATTCATTTTTGAATTTATAAAGTTAATATATTAAAGCAATTTTTTTTTTAATTTAAAAAGTTATTTTTCAAACTAATATTTATGTTTAAGAATAAGAATCGAACTCTAAATAAAAAATTTATATTTAAACTAACCCATTACGTTATGTCCAATTACTATCTTAATAATATAAATAATATGTATTCAAATTGTTTTTATTATATTTTTTTCAAATACAAGAATTAAATGTCAATTCTTATGAAATTGAAATTAAAATTAAAATTAAAATTCTAATTCTAATTCTAATTCTAATTTTAATGAAAATTCTATTTCTAATTCCATCGCACAAACATACCTTAGGAGGAATCTATTATCCCTACATACAATTAGAAGACACAATTTTGAAAATGATACATTTGAAAAATTAGAAGACACAATTTTGTTCATTTGAAAAATATGTAAATTATTAAAATTGTGATATTAAATTTTTTACATAACAATTCATAAATTGAGTTTTATTGGATAAAATGATCCAAATTCGAACTTAAAATAATTATTGGACATTCTCTTAATTAAAAATTGTATGTGCCAATTGAGAATCCAAAGAATTAAACATGCACGCCATACACACAAATAAAATAATCACCTAAAAACTTATCAAGTAATTCATATACAACCTAAAGTTAGTGTAAATAAAAGTGAAAATGATTTTTGTTATTTGGTATGAAAATTATGATTAAAATAGATGAAACTTCATTTTACTTTTTATTTTTTTTGTTAAACTTTTTATTTAACTATTTATATATATATTTGTTATATTATTTTTAATTTAAATTACAACTATTTTTTTATGTACAATGTTTATGCATATATTTGGTTATGTCAGGTTGGATTAAATAATTTCACTGAATAATTTTTTTTTTAATTAAGACATTATTATTATTATTTATAATTAAATATATTTTATTAATAAATTAATAATTAAGACTCGTAATTTAGTAAAAAAAATCCTTTATTCTTGGTTTTGGATTGAAGTGAGAACTGAAAAAATAATTGAGAAAAAAAGTTTAAGTGGAATGAGGGAAGTTTGGACAATAAATTTGGTTTTATTTATTATAATTATTATTATTTGTTTGGATCATTGTATAAAACAAAATTGCTAAATTTTTGAATGAATTTGTTTATGTTCAAATATTTACCATATAAATCTTTTGATTTTTGGCAACAAAATTCCTATAAAAAAATTTTAAGCCTATGAAACTCTAGGTTCTTAGAACATTTTTGTCATTGCTCACACATAAGTGTTCATAACACTTATTTACACAGTTTTATCTTCCTTCTTGTTTCACGTGTTTTAATTGCCGTCAACACTCTCTCCTCTTGTAATTTGGTCAATTTAATTTAAGATATCATTGAGAAAAATATCTAGAAAATGGAAGTTATGTTAATGTTGAAGTAACGAAACTCTATGTGGATCACCTACCTATTCAAAATAGCCACTTTCAATGCTGGTGACGTCTACAGGGTCTTCTTAAGGTGATGCAATATACAGGGGCGGATGGGGCTAAGGACTGAGGTGGGTTTGAAAAAATATATATATATATTTTATAGGATTGAATATGCTCTTTTCGGTTCTCCTTTATTTGATCATTACAACCAAAAATTTGAATCAGCTTCTCCTAAATTTCTTTAGAGGAGGAGCATGACAGAATTTCACTAAATATATTCATATTGATCGACTTGAATAAGACATCTTTGGCGACATTATCTAGGTTGTTTATTATCTTTTCTTTAGTCGTACAGCTACATCTTGGCTTCTCAATCTTTATAGGATCATTAGTGATGACATTCCACATGTCGCAATTAAGGGAAACCAAATGAGTTTGCATTCTCATCATCCAATAATCTTAGTTTTCTTTTGAAAGAACATGAATTTGGTTGACGACAGACATGATTCAGGTTCTTGTTGCTTGAGAATAGAAAACGAGGCTCTGATACCACTTGATAGGATCGGTGTAACCAATAAAGATTAAGGTCTGATTATTGATAATAACTTATACACTTCAGTTCGATTTAAACTTTATTAGAAGTTAAAATCTGTTTCTATTCTTCACAAATTCTTTGAACTCTTAAAACGGTTTCAAGGGCGAAAATGTTCGTCGGATTTGAAGCTTTGAACCAATGAAAGATGAATGACAGAAAGTAAATAACATAGGGAGTTGTTTATGGATATTCAGAGCAAACCCTCCTATGTCACCCCTTCTTCCACAACCGGAAAGATTTCACTAAACTTTTTGAATCAAATACAGTTTACTGAACTAGCTAACACTCGGTTGAACAAAACAACCTATGTTCAACTTACAATATTATGAACAATATTCTTATAGCTAGACAGTGTTTTGATATTTCTCTCTTGAACTTGAATGATGTAAGAAAATTACTAAGGCAAGAATAATCTTGTAAATTTAGTCACCGAGAGATCGAGATATTCGTCCGTTGTCGTTGAGCATCTATTTGTAGTAGATGGACACCAACGGTCGAATCTTCTTAATGGACACGTGGCAAGCGTCCATTGGAAGGCCGCCCATAGGACAAGAGTACAGCAGACTATGAGCAAGTGGATCGTGGCCGTACCGAATTATTAGTGCGCCGAATATCCTCTCTAATATTGTCTTGTACTGGACAAATCGTTGTAAGGACATTTGCGTACGTGACGTTTGTTCATTGAAAGCAATTCGCTGGCTTGTCAAACTGCACAGGAGTGAGTGGAGCAAAGTAGCAGACAACTGGTTGATCGTGGGTAGATGTATGCTTACTTCAAACGGTTGCTGAAGCGAGGCATTAAACGTGCTCCATTAGACTGCCTAGTCTAAAGGAGTTAGACGTCAACGTCTAATAGCGTGTTCTATTAGACCACCAAGTCTAATGGAGTTAAACTGCAACGTCTAACTATGCATCCCTTCAGACTTGTCTAATGGAGTTAGACGTCAACATCTAACTACGCATCCCTTCAGACTTGTCTAAAGGAGTTAGACATCAATGTCTAACTACGTTACCCATTAGACTACCACGTCTAATGGAGTTAGACCTCAACGTCTAACTACGTATCTGTTAGACTGCAACGTCTAAGTACGTATCTTTTCAAACTTGTCTGAAGGAGTTAGACGACAATGTCTAACTACGTTACTCATTAGACTACCACGTCTAATGGAGTTAGACCTCAACGTCTAACTATGTATCTGTTAGAATGTAATGTCTAACTACGTATCACTTCAGATTTGTCTGAAGGAGTTAGATGTCAACGTCTAACTACGTTACCCATTAGACTACCACGTCTAATAGAGTTAGACCTCAACGTCTAACTATGTATCTGTTAGACTGCAACGTCTATCTACGTATCACTTTAGACTTGTCTGAAGGAGTTAGACGCCAACGTCTAACTACGTTACCCATTAGACTACCACGTCTAATGGAGTTAGATCTCAACGTCATGGAGTTAGATCTCAACGTCTAACTACGTATCATCTAGACTACAACGTTATTACGTATCACTTCAGACTTGTCTGAAGGAGTTAGATGCCAATGTCTAACTACGTTACCCATTAGAATACCACGTCTAATGGAGTTAGACCTCAATGTCTAACTTTGCAACACGTCTAATTAGCCTTCTTAGACCACGTCTAAGGTAGCAAAGTCTGATGCACATGCACAAAAACATTTAGACAACTTAGTTTCATTCTTATTTAAGTTTTAATCACATTTAAGTTTTAATCACATATCATTAAAATAAAGTTGGTATAGAATAAACTTATTCTCTTAATTATTTTAATCATAATAATTTGACCCAACATATCTAGTTAAGATTAATTAGCTAGATTTAATTATATATTAACTTATTCTATCGAGGAGGCCCCCGAGATCGAAGATTGCTCAGACTTTCAGAAATGTAGATGGGAGACCTAGCGGCGTTGGTAGACGCATGTGGTGTAGACATTTAGGGTCAGTGGTGCGGGCTCCATCAATCATCTCACATTGTCTGTTAAAGTGGAAGGAATTAAGTGCTGACCAATTGGATTCACTTTGCCTTGTTGTGATAGGGATAAAATACTTATACATTTATCACTAAATATTTTTTTTATAACATTTGAATATTTTATTTTTTAGGATCTGTTCAAGAGTACAGATGGTCCAATTGATAAATATTGAGCGGCCGAATTGACACACGCCAAACAGATATGAGATAGGTGGCGCTCCAATTTGAATAGGGATTATATCTGGGTTCATTACGGAGATGAGACATTGGTACTTGCCAATCCCCCACGAGACTACGATCCAGCTGATTGGGAGTTCGTGTGTAGACATCATTACTTCACATATAAATTTAAGTTACGGTTTAATAATTGAAATAAAAAGTGATAACACTTGTTTTAACTTCATTTTTTTATTTCTAATGCAGAGAAATAGTGGTATAAATATTGAGAACAGAAATAAATTGAAATTTCCGCATCATACGGGAAGTAGGTCATTTTTACAAGTGGAGGAAGATTTGATATGTACATTATTTCAAATAACTTAATATAAAGAATTTTACTAATCTCATAAATCATTTATTTCAACAGGCAGGTGAAATAGGACGGACCCCCACTATCGTTAAAGTTTCAAGAGGTTCCGTACCCCGAAAGTCACAAAAGAAAACTCAACCCGATCCCGGACGAACGAGCGCAAAAGAAGATTGTAAGTTAAATGACTTTAATTGAAAATTTCATAAAATTATATATAACTTGTATAAATGAAAATTAATTTCAAATGTGCAGGCGGAGATGGAAGAAGTAAGAAACAACGAACCAGATGTCTCCGACTTCGACTTGATGGAGAAAGTGTTCGGACGCCAAATGCATGGGACAATGATCGATATGAGATCTGGCGTCTGACCTACACACTTTCGAGATGATCGTCAGAGTGACAACAATTCTCAACAACACACTAATCGGTTGTTGTTGAAGGAGAATGAAAATATTCGTGCGAAAGTGAGAAAAATGACGTCGACAATGAAAGAAATCAAAAGGAAGGATTGAAAATGAATGCGCAAATGGATGAATATAAACAACAAATTGCATTCCTAATGAAGCAGTGTTAGCTAGTTAGTATATTTTAATTGGTTTTTGAACATTTGTACACGGTTTTAGTTCGGAAAATAACATGATTCAGTTTAGAATTTTAGAATTATAATAATATTTTTGTTTATGAATGGTTTATGTTTGGCAGATAATATGTTTTGGTTGCATAATAAACGGATGGCCTATTTAAGCCATTTTCATGGACAATATTAACTACCAAGCCTTCTTTAGGCAAATGATATACTTTATGGAGGTTCAATTTGACAAATAAATCTTGCATAATTTTCATTATAATTATTTAATAAAGTGGTTGTTCAAACCAAGTTGCACACATACACCCAATTAATATCATGAGAATCTAGCACAAGATCCCCAATTTTGTTTAAATTCTTATAAAGAGTATATAGAGTGATATCAAGGCACAATCTTGTTTGCTTTCATCTTATCAATCCAAGAAATGAAAGATTTTTGACTGTTTCTGAAACCCCTAAACCCGTGCTCTTTGCTCTTGTTCATGGAGTCCAGAGGCATTTGCCCACTGAATATAGCATCAACGAACCACCAATTCCCGGCCTCGTTCAACTTCATGTCCGCAAGTTTCTTCTCTCTCACTATCTCTTCCCAAACTCCTTCCTTCCCTTTCATAGCTTCCTCCAGACTGAATCCTTCCTCAAACTCCGCTTCCTCTACACCGAATTGCTCCGCTAGAATCTTCCACAGATGTTTCCATTTTAACAAGTCGCCATTGGTGATATTAAATGCCTCGTTCTTCGCGTAAGGATCCACCGCCGCCCAAATATGATGCTCCGCAATCAAATCAGCATCGGAAACATCGTAATAACCATCCCATGATTCCTTCGATCCAGGAAACTTTAATGGAAGACCCTCGTGCTTGCAGATCGTGGCGTATACACAGAGCGACCCTATCAAGTTCATGAAGCTGTAAGGAGAGAAACCGAAGATTACTCCCGGCCGGTGAATCGACCACGTTATTCGCCCGTCTACCTTTGAGACTTCCTCGAATAGAATGTCTTCTTGAGTGTAATAGAAAGACGGACAATCCAATCGAGGAAGAGCTTCGTAAAATGGAGGTTCGTGAGGCTGTATTATCCCCCATAGATCGTATGGTCCCATGTAATGCTTCCGGCCGGTTTGTAAACAGATGTGCCGAAGATTGGGTGCGTTCGGGATCACAGCATTTAGAACATTCCGGAACATGGCACCGTTAACGGCGCAGTTTTCGATCTCCGTAGATCGGTGGACCCATGCGGTGTAGAATATGTGGGTCATCTCGCCGGCAATAGGAGAGAGCTTGGCAGCGGCGTCAATGGCGTCGGAGACATCGCACTGGACATAATCGACAGGGTAATCTGATTTCCAGAAAGGACGGGGACGCCGTCCGACGCCATAGACCTTCCAAGGTCCGCCGGGGGTGTCAGAGAGGGGGAGGATTTCGGCTAGGCTGTTACCTGTGATTCCTGTCACGCCGATCACAAGCGCCACGCTTTTGTATTTAGGAGGAGCATCGTCTTCATCAATTCTTTTCTGCAAAATAAAATATTGTTAAGCGTTTGTTTCTTTCATTGTCTAATATATTTAAATTATATATTATTATTTTTATATATTTAATTTATTTATTTAATTAATTAATTTATATATATTATAACAATAATTAATAAAATTTAAAATATTAATATAAAAATATAATAATTAATATTTTAATTTTAATTTTTTTAATACTTAATTTTATTGTAATTAGATTTTTTTTTTATAACAAATAGAACATTTAAAATAAATAAAAATACATCAAAACAAAAATATATGTTTAACATACTAATTAATTTAAAATATTATTATATATATAATATTATAAATTAAAATAGAAAATATATTACTATTAATTGAATATATATATATATATATATATATATATATATATATATATATATATATATATATATATATATATATATATATATATATATATATATATATATATATATATATAAAAAGGATATTAAGAGTATTTATTAATATTTATTAATTTTTTATAATAATAACTATTAATTTTAAATTATTAATATAAAAAATAATTAATACATAATAATTTAACATATTTTAAATAATTGATACATACTTCGTATTTTAAATAATTGATATTTAAGAAATTTATTCTCTATCATTACTACATTAGAATATTAAAATTAGAATATTTAAAAAATTGGTGGAAAGATGACTAACAAAAATAAAGAATACTCCTGAACAAATTCATTTAAATAATATGACTCCGAACAAATCAAATTTATTCATGTGTGATTTATTGAAAATAAAATAAAAGTAATTTTGATTTGAGTATATCATTGTTTTACATTAAAATACTAAACTTTTCATTGTCTCTAAGTGCCTTTATAATATTTGCTTAAACTTGAGAGTAAACATGAAGTAGACACTGCTATAATCTGGAATAAATTATGCCCCTTTAAATATTTAAACTAAAAAATGAATTGAATCAGTTCTTGATTCAAAATCAAACTGACCACGATAAAAGTTGCTAAAGGTTCTGAAGAAATAGGTCAAGAATTTCGAAAAGCGAGTAATAATAAGGAGAGAGGGTTACCTTGGCTGCACCTATAGCTCCTGTCCACCACCACCAGCTCATTTCTGTAGAGTATACGTCTATCTTTCAAGAAATAAGAGAGAGAGAAAGAATGGTGAATATTTAAGATGTGAATGATACGAAGAGAAGAAGAAATAAAATCAATAGATATATGAGAGAGAATAAATGACTAATATTTATGATAAAAAAAAGAATAAAAGAAGAAAGAGGGCTATTCCAGATAAACATATGAGATTTTCTGTTGTCCCCTTCCTCTCAAAGGAGGGTATAAAGATAATTTTTTAAAATGAAAAATAAATATTTCCCTTATGCCCCTCTATGAGAATGAGAAGGAACCGACAGAATATGGTAGCAATGATCTTGGATAAGATATAACCAAAATTAAAGAGGATATTATTATTATTATTATTATTATTTTAATAAAATAAAAAATTAAATTTAACCAAAAACTTATTTATCATTATTCTGATGTAGAAAAAATAAAAGATAATTAATATTTGCACCTCAATTTTATCTAATTCTAAGATTTGTTCTTAAATTAAAACAGAACAATGTCTCATATTATTTAAATATATATATATATATATTTAAATGAAAATTGCTAGCATAATTCACACAGTATATAATGATAGGGGAAGCGAAAATTTTGCAGCGAATGATAGAACAGATGTGGAAGGGTGACTAAGCCGGATGAGTAAGCATAATTTTAAATAGAGTAATAATAGAGGGAACAAAATTTTGCAGCCAATGTGTAGCAAACTGATGTGGAATGTGGAAGGGTGACCGGATGACTAAGCATAATTTAAAATATTTATTTATCTCTCTCATATTCATTAATAACTTCTTTCTCTTCCTTTTCTTAATAATTTATTTTTTATCTCTTCAATCTTATATGCTTATATATTTTATTATTTACCTTTTTTATTTATAAAAAATTAGAATAAAAATAGGAACAATAATAAATCAAATAAATAAATAAATAACAAAATAAATATATATTTTCAAATATATATTATATTTGATTTTGATAAATATAAAAGAGAATAATAAAATAAATATAAAAATTCTTATTTTTTTTAATTAATTATTTCTCTTCTCTAAATATATATATATATATATATATATATATATATTAATAATTTATTTTTTAATTTATTTTCAAAATAAGTTATAATAAAAAAAATGAATTTGTTGTTTTTAAAATAAGTTATAATAAAAAAACAAGAATTTGTTGTTTTTAAAATAAGTTATAATAGAAAAAATAAGAATTAATTACATCTAACTGAAATCCTACGTAATAATATTAAAAATAAATATAACTCAAATTATCCACTATTACTATTGAACCTAAATAAAAAATATTTTATAATAAGAGTTAACCCAATATGATAATATAAAAGGAGATAATATATAATCGTTTGAATTAATGGATTAAATTTAAAATATATATTATAAAAAAATAGAGAGTTTGAAAAATAATTAATTAAAAAATATAAAAAATTTATATTTAATTTTTTATTCTCTTAACTATATATTTATCAAATATAATATATATTTGAAAATATATATTTTTTCTATTTTTTTATTTGATTTATTATTGTCCTTATTAATATTTAAAATAAATTATTAATAAAGATTAAAGATATAAAATATAAATTATTAAATAAGAGAAGAAAGAGAAATTATTAATAATCATGATAGAGATAAATAAACATGTAAAAGTATAATTAGTCATTGCCTAGTCACCATTCCACATCAGTTCGCTGCATATCCCCCTATCATCACTCATCCATTTCAACTCAAATACATAATCATAGAGAAATGATTAGGTTAGTGAATTTGATGAGAAAATTTAGTGAGAGAATGACTTCAAATACATAATTATAGAGAAATTATTAGGTTAGTGAATTTGATGAGAAAATTTGGTGAGAGAATGACTTAGTGAAAAAATCAAATAATTTCTCTCTTTTCTCTCTTTCCTCCCACTTTTACATTTTCCAATGAAGTGATGCTACCAAATTCCGTCCCCAAATTCTCTTTCTCTGTCACTCCTCTTAAATATATACATCTTATATTAATATATTAAAATTGGGTTGAAAGGGAAAGAACCCCAAACTGGTTTTACATAACCTATTGAGATCTACACTAAAACTAATTGACATATATTCACTATTGAGTGAAAGGAACTTCATTTGACTACAATTTATAAATTATGTTGATAAATTTATTTGTAATGTATTTAAATGATTAAATAATAATTCATATAATTTAATTTATAATATATATAAAATAATAATTATGAATTATTATAATTTTATTTCAAGGTCAATTTAAAATAATAATAATAAATGATGTGATTTGAGATATTTAAATTAATTTTTATGAATGGTTATAATTATATTTTATAATTGTGATATATTCAAATGAATTTGTAAAAATTATTTCATAATATATATTTATATATTCAATATACATAAATTTGTTTGTAATGTATTAAAATATATTTTGACAAATTATTTAAAAAGTTATATAATTATATATTAAATATATACATATAAAAACATATTTTTAATTATTTTTGAAAAATATTTAAATTATTTTGTAAATATATTTAAATGAATTTGTAAGACAAAATATTCAATTATTTTTTTTGTAATATATTTAAATGAATTTGTAAAATAAAATATTTTAAAATTTAATTGTAAGATATTTAAAAAAAATTATTTAAATTATTTTATATTTTATATAATTATATATTAAATATATATAAATGTTCATATAAAACCATTAACACATTTATACATTCATGTAAAAATATTTATGCTTTCATGTAAGTCTGCAAAAAAATAAAAAAATAAAACAAGCGATACCCGGTGAAGCAAGCTTCACTTGGGTATTACAACGCTCAAATGAGTGAAACATGCACACTATCTAGTAAAGTTTGCTTCATTCAATATTTGCAGTGCTGATAGAAGTGAAGTAAACTTTACTAGGTATTTACATTTGTAAGATATTTAAATGAATTACTTTAATTATTTTATATAATTATATATATATATATATATATATATATATATATATATATATATATATAAAAACATGTTAAAAAAATTTGTAATACATTTAAATGAATTTGTAAAATAAAATATTTTAAAATTTATTTGTAAGATATTTAAAAAACAATTATTTAAATTATTTTATATTTTATATAATTATATATTAAATATATATAAATGTTCATGTAAAACAATTAACACATTTATGTAAAAATATTTTGAAATAAGTGTCACATGGATATTTACAGTGCTCAAATGAATGAAACAAGCACTACTTGGTGAAGCTTGCTTCACTTAATATTTGCACCGCTGATAGAAGTGAAGCAAACTTCACAAGGTATTTACAGTTGTAAAATATTTAAATAAATTTATTTTAATTATTTTATATAATTATATATTAAATATATATATATAAAACAACATGTTTAAAAATTTTTGTAATATATTTAAATAAATTTTTAAAAAATAAAATTTAAAATTTATTTGTAAGATATTTACAAAAAAAATATTTAAATTATTTTATATTTTATATAATTATATATTAAATATATATAAATGTTCATGTAAAAGCACTAACACATTTATGTAAAAATATTTATACGTTAATGTAAAATCATTTATGCATTCATGTAAGTCTGTAAGAGAATAAAAAAAATAAAACAAACTTCCTGGTGAAGCAAGCTTCACCTAGGTATTTATATCGCTCAAATGAGTGAAACAAACACTACTTGGTGAAACTTGATTCACTAAATATTTGCAGTACTAATAGAAGTGAATCAAACTTATAAAACAACATGTTCAAAAAAATTTCTAATATATTTAAATTAATTTGTAAAACAAAATATTTTAAAATTATTTGTAAGATATTTAAAAAATATTATTTAAATTATTTTATATTTTATATAATTATATATTATATATATATAAAGGTTCATGTAAACCACTAACACATTTATTTAAAAATATTTATATGTTCATGTAAAAATATTTATGCCTTCATGTAAGTCTGCAAAATATTAAAAAAAACAAGCGCTACTCGTTGAAGCAAGCTTCATCTGGGTATTTACAGCGCTCAAATAAATGAAACAATCACTACTTGGTGAAGCTTGCTTCACTCAATATTTGTACCGATGATAGAAGTGAAGCAAACTTCACCAAGGTTTACATTGGTAAGATATTTAAATGAATTTACTTTAATTATTTTATATAATTATATATTATATATATATAACAACATTTCAAAATTTTTTGTAATATATTTATAAGAATTTGTAAAATAAAATATTTTAAAATTTATTTGTTAGATATTTAAAAAATATTATTTAAATTATTTTATATAATTATATATTAAATATATATAAATGTTCATGTAAAACCACTAACAAATTTATGTAAAACATTTATACGTAATGTAAAAAGCATTTATGATTTCATTTAAGTCTGTAAAAGAATAAAAAAATAAAACAAGCGATACCCGGTGAAGCAAGCTTCACCTGGGTATTTACAACGCTCAAATGAGTGAAAAAAGCACTATATTGTAAAACTTGTTTCATTCAATATTTGCAGCGCTAATAGAAGTGAAGTAAACTTTATAGATATTTACATTTGTAAGATATTTTAATGAATTTACTTTAATTATTTTATATAATTATATATCAAATATATATATAACAACATGTTCAAAAATATTTGTAATACTTTTAAATGAATTTGTAAAACAAAATATTTTAAAATTTATTTGTAAGATATTTAAAAAAAATTATTTAATTTTATTTTTATTTTATATAATTATATTTTAAATATATATAAATGTTCATGTAAAACCACTAACACATTTATGTAAAACATTTTGAAGCAAGCTTCACCTAGGTATTTACACGCTCAAATGAATGAAACAAGCACTACCTAGTGAAGCTTGCTTCACTCAATATTTGCACCGCCGATAGAAGTGAAACAAACTTCACTAGGTATTTACATTTGTAAAAATTTAAATGAATTTACTTTAATTATTTTATATAATTATATATTAAATATATATATAAATCAACATGTTCAGCAAATTTTGTAATTTATTTAAATGAATTTGTAAAACAAAATATTTTAAAATTTATTTGTAAGATATTTAAAAAAAATTATTTAAATTATTTTATATTTTATATAATTATATATTAAATAATTATAAATATTAATGTAAAAGCACTAACTCATTTATGTAAAAATATTTATACGTTAATGTAAAAGCATTTATGCCTTCATGTAAAACAAACTACCCGGTGAAGCAAGTTTCACATAGGTATTTACGGCGCTCAAATGAGTGAAACAAACACTTCTTGGTGAAACTTGCTTCACTCAATATTTGCAGCACTGATAGAAGTGAAACAAACTTCAATAGTTATTTACATTTGTAAGATATTTAAATTAATTTATTTTAATTATTTTGATAGGATCGGCGTAATCGATAGAGACGAGGGTCTGACTATTGATGACGACTTCAGATAAACGATTTGATAGAAATCCTATTAGGGATTAATATCACTTTCTATTCTTCACAAACCTTTGCAAACTCTTGAATGATTCAAGTGCAGAAACGTTTGCTCAAGTTTGAAGCTAAGAACCAAAGAATGAGAAGATGATAGAATGTAAATAACACAGCAGTTTATTTATGGATGTTCGGAGCAAAACTCTCCTACGTCACTGCTTCTTTCGACCACCAGAATGATTCACTATACGTTTCTTAGAATCAAATACAGTTGCACGATTAGCTCTTTTTTGAACAGAACAGATTCTGTTCAACTTACAATATATTGAAGTATATCACTCAGCTAAACAATACTTTGATTCTAACTCTCTCTTCATAAACACATAATAAAGCAAGAAAGCAGTTTTTTCGTATATCAGCTTGTGAGTTTTCGTATGATTCTTTGAGTATCGATGGATCGATGATTCATCTGTTGTCCTTGTGGATCTTTAAATAGAGAGTAGGTACCAACAGTCGAATCTTCTATAATGACACGTGGCTAGCTTTCATTGGAACGCCTCCATAGTACACAGCAGACTCTGAGCGCCAGAATCGTGGCCGTACCAATCTGGTAGTGCGCCAAATATTCTTCTAGGATATTCCTGCAAGAAACAAGTAGTGGGAAGAATATTTGCTTACGTGGCATTAATCAATTGTTTGCAACTGGCTGTCGTACTGATCTTCACTAAAAGGTGGAGTAGAAGTAGCATACATCTAGTTGATCGTGGGTAGACGGATGCTAGCTTCAAGCAACTTCTTAAGCATGACATTAGACGTTTTTCACTTAGACAACCTCGTCTAATGAAATTAGACGCCCCCGTCTAATAGCAGGATACATTAGACCACCTGGTCTAATGGGATAGACGACACGCCTATTTACGTCTCTCTTCAGATTAATCTGAAGGAGTTAGACTGCACGTCTAACTTTCATCTGTTAGGCTGTACGTCTAACTACGCATGTCTTCAGACTAGTCTAAAGGAGTTAAATTGCACGTCTAACTACGTATCTGTTAGACTACACGTCTAACTACGTATCTGTTAGACTACATGTCTAATTACGTATCTGTTAGACTGTACGTGTAACTACGTCTGTTAGACTACACGTCTAACTACGTATCTGTTAGACTGTACGTCTAACTTTAATCTGTTAGACTGCATGTCTAACTACGTATCTATTAGACTACACGTCTAACTACGTCATTTACACCGCACGTCTAACTACGTATCTGTTAGACTGTACGTCTAACTACGTCTGTTAGACTGCACGTCTAACTACGTATCTGTTAGACTACACGTCTAATTACGTATCTGTTAGACTACACGTCTAACTACATATCTAATGGCCAATCAGTCTAATGAACCTTATTTAGACTTAGTCTAATGTAACATGTTTTTGATACACCTGCACCAATAATGATTAGATGGCTTAGATTAAGTCTTATACACACTCATCATCAAAATTCCAATAGTCAGAATACTTTGACCCTTAGTCAAAATAATTTGGCCCAACAATTTCCCCCCTTTTTGATGATGATGTTAAAACATTGCATAGATAATAAGATAAACATCCATCATATAAAAGAAAGAATTAAACTTATTCACCAATCTTATAGAAATATTTTCCAAAAACCAATATTCAGAAACCAAATTCAAAGAACCAAGTTCGTAAATTAATAGAACATAGTTTGAGAGGTTATTGTTCTTTCCTTTTTATGAGAGGATAGATTGGGAAGCGAGATCCTTCATAGCTGAGTTCTTCACCAGTAAGAAGGTTGTGAAAGGGAGGGATAGAATTGCCACCACGACCAGTTCCACCATTTTGACCACCACGATCGCCGTTACGACCTCCGGAACTTCTACCTCCGCGATCGCCGCTGCGACCTCTGCCTCTTTTGATTGTCCTGTCGCTATTATCACCGGATGGCTTTCACTTTGATCTGGTCCTAGTTGAAACACCACCCCCTCTTCTTCCGCTATTGTCCTCGCCTTGAGTGATAAGATTTTTCTCTTTCTCGGCAACAGCCTTAGCATCTTCTTCAGCCTGAATCTCCCGTGTAAAGGAATCAGCCTGTTCTAACCTTTCAGCATCAGCTCGGCTCATGTTACCTTGAATCTCAACCATTTGATCTCGAAGCAAGCTAATTCCATCCATAACGTCATTATGCATTTCAATGTTGTTTTCCCTTTCGCAGTCGATCAACTCGCTTTGCCGTTTGAAGAAATTCTTTTCAAATTTAGTGTATGACTTGTTGACGATATAAACCTCGTATGTGTTCTTCTTAAATGTCTGCTCCATCTCATTATGGGTTTTAAGAAGATCAGCAAATTCCTTCTTGTTTGCTGTCTAATTCTTCATAATCTTTATTATATTTGAGTGCATTTCAGCCATATTCCTCTGAAGTGTTACCATTAATGCAGTCATCGACTTCATAAGCTTCGTTCCATCATCAGCAGATGATCCTTCATTAGATGAAATATCTTGAGAATCTGCTGGAGCAGTCTGAATGGGATTTATATGGGTGTGAACTTGCATGGACTGCTCGGGTCCATCATTCTCTGAATCATTTTTAGACCTTTCTTCTTCTTCTTCATCTTCCAAAATTTCTTCACATACTTTGTGAATCTTATTGGACACATCTCCTGAATGATGATGAAAGTTGACAACATCATCATGAACATGCGCAACAGTGATATCAGGAAATGGTCGTGGCTTGTGAGATCATGGAATGAGACATTGAGACGATGGAAGCCCTTTTGAAGATTCATCATTCTTGGCTTGTTCCCCCTCAGATGAAGAACGCTTCTCTAATTCCTTGTCTTTTGAGGGTTCCCCCTCAGATCTAGCTTCATCAGACAAACTAACTTCAGCCTCCTCTGAAGATGCATTTGCTTCGAGAACAGGGGACTCCAACACTTCCTCTTCTTGGTTAATAGGAGATAAAAAGGGTTTCTTAACAACTTCTTCTTCTTTAACAATCGGGTTGATTTGCACAGGTTCCATAGATTGCTCAATTCTGGGTTGAGCCATTAGACGTTTTTCCTCAACTGAAAAACTTTCCAATTTTATAAGAAGAGCAACAACTTGCTCATCTTCATCAACACCACGATCATCGGTCAGATCCATAAGTTCACCTTCATCTGAAGAACTTCTAAATGGACTAGCCCCTAAGTAATTTGTTCCATGAACGTACCTAGTAACTGTAGAGATGTAATCCTCTATAATCTCATCCAATCTTTTTAGAGCCATTTCCTCTACCTTAGCACTTTTCTCAAGAGGGTTGAAGTTGGCTCTTCTGGCCCGCAGAATTGGAAAGAGAGCTCTTCCTCTCATATTTGCTTCAACTAGCTCTTTTCTCTTAAGAGCTTCATAAACCTCTGATGTCTTGGCCCATTTTAAAACTCTCTTTTCATTGCTTACTAACTTTAACCATTGACTGCTTATGTTTTTGCCCTAGATGACCTCATCGTACTTAATAGACATTCTGTTCAAGACTCAAGTATCAAATATCTCGATCTTTTCCGCAGTAATTATGTTGTCCTAATCCATCATGAGGGTGACAATGCATGTTACTTCAGAAACATCCTCATTAAGATCGATTGCAACATCCTTTCCTTTTCCAATAACATCAACAGGCTTTGGAATGGACCTTGGTTCCCTAATAGTGATTCCAGCAGCTTGTCTTGTGGAACGCATAATTTCGTCGGCAGAAAGGGTTTTGACAAAGAGTCTTAGTGTGGGTTCTGCTAGAACAATCTTCCCAGTTACTAAGGACTCTGTTGGGACAAGATTTGAAATAGGGGGCTCTATGACTGGAATAGAGAGGGCTTTTTCAGACACATCACCATCAGCAAGGGTAAGAACTGCACCTTGCTCTGGTTCAAGAGACACTGTAGCATCAGCAACTACAAGATCGGGTTTACGGACAGGAGACGGAACCCTGTCAATATTTTCAGTATTTAGACCAACTGGCTCAACAGTTGGCCCGACAGCAGATTCCTCAATAGGAATAAAAAAAGACATGTCTTGTTCTAACACATGAACATTAAATTTAGGCACTTCGGCCTGAGATTGGGGAGGGGTTACCTTCGATGACGCTTTCACAGATTTAGACGCTCTGGGCGCCTTTGATTTATCTCCTCTTGAGACAGAGGACCTAGAGGGCTTTCTTAACTGACTCATTGCTGGAGACAGGGGAAACATGGGAATGGAAGCAAGTTCGACTGGACCTTGCCTAACTCTAGAATCGACTATTCTAGAGTCCTTCTTCGAAGAACTCTTAAGACTAGTAGAACTAGCCTCTGATTCATTGAGAATTTTTGATCTTTTGGCTCCTATGGACAAGATAGAAGCCGCTGAATGTTTGGAACGAGTAACAGACCTTCCTCCTGTTTGTTGGCTTGATGCTCCCGAGAGCGATTCTTTATTATTCTTCATTCGGACAAGGGTGTTGGCGACGGTGAAGATAATGAACATCCGGGTCAAGTTGATTGGCTTCAAATCCCCCATGGGGATCCCCAAATGTTCCAACAAACGACTTAGTTGAGTAGAAAAGCTCACACTTTCCTTGTTTTCTTGGTTAATGGTTGAGCAAAGGTTCAGGTACAGAGTTGAGGCCAAGTTGACCTGAATCCCTTTGGAAATAGCCGACATATAGTCAAAACGATCTTGACTATACAGATGAAAAGAACCCACCTTCTCTTGAAGTGCTTTAGCCACCACATCATTTAGCAAAATAAACTGAGGTTTGAGAGCCTTCTTACTCCCTTTAAGTCGAATCTCAGAGCCGTCGGTGGAGAAAACCGTCTTCATCTCTGTCGTGATTTCCGATGGCAGATTCAAGTTGAATGTGTGTCCCTCCGACGGAAATTCGAAGAACTCCGCATATAATGCTTTGTTGAAGGAGATTTCGGTATCATTCACGGTTGCAACAATGGAGTCGCTGACCATCGTCACCGATTTGAAGAACTCCCTGACTTCTTTTCATGGAATATGAATGACCCGTAAGATACTTCCCAAGACTGGAATATTCAAGGTTCTAAACATCTCGACCACATCTTGCTGATCGAATGTGTAGACGGAGGGAAAATCGACCTACAGAGTACAATGACCAAGAGTGATTCTCTTGTTTCCTATCTTTGAAAGAATACGAAAAGACACAAGATAAACAAGGGTTTCTTAGAGAGAAAATCGAAAAAATCTAGGGTTCTTGAGAGATTTGAGAAAGAAAAAGCTTTTTCAATCTCATGCAGAATGTCCTTATATAGACTCTCAAGAGTCGCATAGTATAACCGTCATATTTTCTAGGGGTATGGCCCATCAATTAATATTAGACGTCCTTTCCAAGTAGTCATCATTATTTTGAGGGTATACTAGTATTTTTCTCTTAACTTGAAAGACACGTGTCTTCATGTTATTTAGAGATGACTATGTTTTTGTTTGAGCGGGAAAAATAGATATCACATCACGTGGGACAACTGTCCTTGATTAGTCTACTACACAAGTAGTTATACGTTTTTTCTTACTTACACCAACCTATGAAATCTAAACGTCTATTAGACGCAAACGTCTAATCACATGTCTTATAAACATCTAACGTCTATTAGACGTCGACGTCTAATTACGCATGAACAACACGTATTAGACATGTGTTTGGTTAGACGTGAGCATCCAATTGCTCCTGTCATAAAAACATCTAACGTCTATTAGACGTATACGTCTAACCGTGCAGGTTATTAACTAGGACACATAGACTTAGATGCATAGAGTGTAAGCAAAAATACGTCTAAATACATGCTTTTTCTCTTAGACGACCTCGTCTAATAGACCGATTAAGGCCTTTTGTCTGAGTGTATCTTTATTTCCCAAATAAATTTTCCCTCTCATTTTGTGCAATTACAAAATGAATATACAAATGTTTTGAGGTCCTTAGGACCAAAAATATTCTTAAGACATAAAAACACTTAGTCCTCTGGACTGACAAAGGCCATTGATGATCTCCTCAAATGTATACTCAGAAGAGTATGCTCCATGTTTCCTTCCTGCAGCTCTCCTGCATCACCTACACAATAAACTATTTACAAACTTTGGTACCCACATTCAATTGGGTCCTTGATCAATTAGTCCCTTAGGAATCCATATTTGAGATATTCTGATGAATTTCCCATTTTGTGTTGTGACTAATGCGTATGATTTTGACTTAGCAGACGCTTTCCTGCTAGCCACTGATCCCTTAGTCTTTGAAGATGATTTTCTTTTAAAAATTCTTGACTTCTTGCCAAGTTATAGATTTCCAGACTTGCTAGCTGCTTCTAACTTATTTTCAGCCAGCTAACAGTCGGCATAACATAAGTTATTTCATTCTTCAAAGCTAATTCATCATTAATTGAATCAGATTCACTGTTAGTTAAACTCCCTTTGACAAAGTTTATAGACTTAAACTTGTCAGTTACTGAGTTTGACTTTTTGCAGAACTGGTTTGGGTCATTGCCATCAAATCCTAAACCGGATCTAGATCCAACAGGTTTTATCAGACTAATCTAATATCTAACAACTTCTCCAGACCTTGTCCAAGCACTAATAAGATAATTTAACCTTTTGTTTTCGGAGGAAAGAGCTTAAATCTGTTCATTGAGCATCTCATTCTTAGATGTGATTTCTACAACTTTCTTTTCAAAAATATTTGATTGAGAAGTTTGAGATAAGACCGGTTGAGACTCTTTGGGTAAAGATTTTGTTTCATTAAGGGATTTTGTTAGCTTTCTGTACTCTATGATCATGTCATCTAGTGCAGCTACCAGTTGTTCCCTTAAAAACTTTTCAGAAGAGAAATCAAATACCTCAATTTCCTGAGTTTCTTCTTCTTCTCTTGCCATGAAGCAAGCCACCTCGTCTTCATCACTATCGCTGGATGAGAAGTAAGAATCACGGTGATTTCGTCTGTTCTTCCCATCCCTTTCCATAAAAGCCTCCAACTCCTTTTCATTGTCATTTTCCTTCTCTTCACGCTTCGGCTTCCGACATTTCGATTGGTAATAACCTAAAATGCCACAGTTATATCACTTAACATTAGCTTTGGATTTCTTATTATCATTAGAATTTGAAGATCTTGAGTTAAAGTTGCTCTTCTTCATGAAGTCGCCAAACTTCTTCACGAAGAGAGACATAGCATCGCTGCTAAGTTGCTGAGCTGCTGTCTGCACGTCAGGAGCGGCAGAAGGCTCTTCAGAAGTCACCAACGCTTTGGTAATGATAATGGATGTGGATCGATCTTCTTCAATCCTAGAGTTCAACTCAAACTCGTAGGCCTTGAGATAAGCGAATAAATCGAAGAGCGAGATCTTGTTGAGGTATTTGGATTCCCTCATAGCCATCGTCTTTATGTCCCATTCCCTTAGAAGAGCACGCATGACCTTTATAACAAGCTCCCTGTTGCTATAGGTCTTGCCAAGAATAGATAGAGTGAAGACAATTTGGATGAACCTTGTGTCGAACTCGTTCATCGTTTCTCCGGGATGCATTTTGAAACTGTCAAACTGTTGAGTGTCAACCATAATCTTGTTCTCCTTGGTTTGCTCATTACCCTCACACAGTTGAGTGAGTCTGTCCCATATCTCCTTAATAGTATCACACTCGATGATGTAGTTGAACATGCTGTCATCAAGAGATCTGTATAGAACATCTAACGCCATGTTGTTGACGTTGTTCTTCCTCTTGTCTTCACTGGTCCATTCGGATTTCTCCTTATCGATCTTGATAAGACCATCTGTGATAACACTCCACATGTCGTCATGAAGAGAAGAGAGATGAGCACGAACTCTCTTCTTCCACACGATATAGTTTTCTCTAGAGAATTGGGGATTGCGGTAGCACTGACATCTTTGGTTATGGTCGACATTCTTTGTTAAAACTTGAGAATAGAAACGGAGCTCTGATACCAATTGATAGGATCAGCGTAATCGATAGAGACGGGGGTCTGGCTATTGATGACATTTTCGGATAAACGATTTGATAGAAATCCTGTTAGGGATTAATATCACTTTCTATTCTTCACAAACCCTTGCAAACTCTTGAACGATTCAAGTGCGGAAACATTTGCTCAGGTTTGAAGCTAAGAACCAAAGAATGAGAAGATGACAGAATGTAAATAAAACAGTAGTTTGTTTATGGATGTTCGGAGCAAAACTCTCCTATGTCACCCCTTCTTCCAACCACCGGAAGTATTCACTATACGTTTCTTAGAATCAAATACAGTTGCACGACTAGCTCTCTGTTGAACAGAACAGACTCTGTTCAACTTACAATATATTGAAGTATATCACTCAACTAAACAATGCTTTGATTCTAACACTCTCTTGATAAACACACAGTAAAGCAATAAAGCAACTCTTTCGTATATCAGCTTGTGAGTTTTCGTATGATTCTCTGAGTATCGATGGATCGATGATTCATCCGTTGTCCTTGAGGATCTTTAAATAGAGAGAGGGTACCAATGGTCGAATCTTCAATAATGACACGTGGCTAGCTTCCAATGGAACGCCTCCATAGTACACAGTAGACTTTAAGCGCCAGGATCGTGACCGTACCAATCTGGTAGTGTGCCAAATATTTTTCTAGGATATTCCTGCAAGAAACAAGTAGTGGGAAGAATATTTACTTACGTGACATTAATCAATTGGTTGCAACTGGGTGTCGTACTGATCTTCACTAGAAGATGGAGCAGGAATAGCATACAACTAGTTGATCGTGGATAGACGGATGCTAGCTTCAAGCAACTACTTAAACATGACATTAGACGACCCCGTCTAATTGCAGGATCCATTAGACCACCTGGTCTAATGGGATTAGACGATATGTCTAATTACGTCTCCCTTCAGACTAATTTGAAGGAGTTAGACTACACGTCTAACTTTCATCTGTTAGATTGCACGTCTAACTACGCATCTCTTCAGACTAGTCTAAAAGATTTAGACTACACGTCTAACTTTTCTCTGTTAGACTGCACGTCTAGCTACGTTTGTTAGACTGCGCATCTAACTATGTATATGTTAGACTACACGTCTAACTACGTCTGTTAGACTACATGTCTAACTACGTATCTAATAGACTGCACGTCTAATTACGTATCTGTTAGACTACATGTATAACTACGCCTGTTAGACTGTACGTCTAACTACGTATCTGTTAGACTGCACGTCTAACTACGTCTGTTAGACTACACGTCTAACTACGTATCTGTTAGACTGCACATCTAACTTTCATCAATTAAACTACACGTCTAATTAAGTATCTGTTAGACTGTACGTCTAATTACGTATCTGTTAGACTGCACGTCTATTAGACTGCACATCTAACTACGTATCTGTTAGACTGCACGTCTAACTACGTATCTAATAGGCAATCAGTCTAATGAACCTCATTCAGACTTAGTCTAATTTAACATGTTTTTGATACACCTGCACAAAAAATGATTAGACATTTTAGATTAATTTTTATACACAATCATCATCAAAATCCAATAGTCAGAATACATTGATCCTTAGCTAAAATAATTTGACCCAACATATTTTATATAATTATATATTAAAAAAATATATAAAACAACATGTTCAAAAAAATTTCTAATATATTTAAATGAAATTGTAAAACAAAATATTTTAAAATTTATTTGTAAGATATTTAAAAAAAATTATTTAAATTATTTTATATTTTATATAATTATAAATTAAATATATATATATATATATGTTCATGTAAAACACTAACACATTTATGTAAAATCATTTATACGTTATGTAAAAGTATTTATGTTTTCATGTAAGTCTACAAAAGAATAAAAAAAACAAATGCTACCCGGTGAAGCAAGCTTCATCTAGGTATTTATAGCGCTCAAATAAATGAAACAAGCACTACCTGGTGAAACTTGCTTCACTCAATATTTGCACCGCTGATAGAAGTGAAACAAACTTCACTAGGTATTTACATTTGTAAAATATTTAAATGAATTTACTTTAATTATTTTATATAATTATATATTAAATATATATATATATATATAACATGTTAAAAAAATTTGTAATATATTTAAATGAATTTGTAAAACAAAATATTTTAAAACTTATTTGTAAGATATTTAAAAACAATTATTTAAATGATTTTTTATAATTATATATTAAGTATATATAAATGTTCATGTAAAACAACTAACACATTTATGTAAAAATATTTATACGTTCATGTAAAAACAATTATGCTTTCATGTAAGTCCGCAAAAGAATAAAAAAATAAAACAAACGATACCCGGTGAAGCAAGCTTCACCTGGGTATTTACAGCTCTCAAATGAGTGAAACAAACACTATCTAGTGAAACTTACTTCATTCAATATTTGCACCGCTGATAGAAGTGAAGTAAACTTTACTAGATATTTACATTTGTAAGATATTTAAATGAATTACTTTAATTATTTTATATAATTATATATCAAATATATATATATATATATATATATATATATATATATATATAACAACATGTAAAAAAAATTTATAATACTTTTAAATGAATTTGTAAAACAAAATATTTTAAAATTTATTTGTAAGATATTTAAAAAAATTATTTAAATTATTTAAAGTATTTTATATTTTATATAATTATATATTAAATATATATAAATATTCATGTAAAACCACTAACACATTTATGTAAAAACATTTTGAAGCAAGCTTCACCTGAGTATTTACAGCGTTCAAATGAATGAAACAAGCACTACTTGGTGAAGCTTGCTTCACTCAATATTTGCACCGCTGATATAAGTGAAGCAAACTTCATTAGGTATTTACATTTGTAAGATATTTAAATGAATTTACTTTAATTATTTTATATAATTATATATTAAATATATATATAAAACAACATGTTCAAAATTTTTTATAATATATTTAAATGAATTTATAAAACAAAATATTTTAAAATTTATTTGTAAGATAGTTAAAAAAAATATATTTAAATTATTTATATTTTATATAATTATATATTAAATATATATAAATGTTAATGTAAAAGCACTAACACATTTATATAAAAAAAAATTATATCAGAAATTTCTAATATAAATGTTTTTATAAAAATTTCTAATATAGATGTTTTTACAAAAATATGTTAGTGCTTTTACATTAACATTATATATATATTTAATATATAATTATATAAAATAATTTAAATAATTTTTTAAATATCTTACAAATAAATTTTAAAATATTTTGTTTTACAAATTCATTTAAATATATTACAAAAAAAATTGAATATTTTGATTTACAAATTCATTTAAATATATTTACAAAATAATTTAAGTATCTTACAAAAATAATTAAAAATATGTTATTATATGTATATATTTAATATATAATTATATAATTATTATAAAATTTAAAATAATTTCTAAAAATATATTTCAATACATTACAAACAAATTTATGCATATTGAATATATTATTATTTTATGTATATATATTACATATTGAATAAAATTATAATTATTCATAATTATTATTTTATATATATCATAAATTAAATTATATGAATTATTATTTAATCATTTAAATACATCACAAATAAATTTATAAACATAATTTATAAATCAGAGTCAAATCAAGTTCGCTTCACTCAACAGTGAATATATGTCAATTAGTTTTACATTGACAACCTCATGTAAAACGGTATAGACCGTCTCTTCAATGGGTCATGTAAAACGGAGTGTTTTACATTGACAACCTCATGTAAAACGGTATAGACCGTCTCTTCAATGGGTCATGTAAAACGGAGTGAAGCGAATGAAGCTTTACTCCTTTCCGCTTCTGTTGAACCCGAAATGAAATATGAGATTCGGGTTCTCTCTCTTCCTTTTAACTCAGTTTTAATTTATTAATATAATAATGCTGATGAGTTTTGATTGGTCCGTAACAGGGGAAAACCCCATTCGGTAGCAGAAGATCTGATCTGATATTTGTGAAGTCATAGAGATTGAATTTGGTGAAAGGATAGATGTTATATACATATATTAACTAAATATACATATTTAACTTAAATATATATATATATATATTTTAATATTAATTAGAAAATTTCTTTTGTTCTGTTGATTTTTCTAACATGTGAGGGTGCTTTGTTTCTCATTATACTACTCAGATTTGAGTTGATATTTTATTTTGTTCGATGAAGTATTCTATTTAGTTATATTGGATTTATCGTCTCATAATTTTTTAATATAAAAAATATTTTCAATTTTTAATGGGTCAATCCTTATAAACATCTAAATTTTATAAGATGTACATCGCCTATTTTGAAAACTAAAACAAGGGGTAAATGGTGAAGTTGTCTATCAAAAAGACCGACTACCTACGCACGCGAAATAGCTAGAAAAAAGAAACAGAGGAAGAACAAAAAGGACAAGACGATCTCGAGTCTCTAATTAATAAATAGTTAAATAAATAAACATGAAGTGATTTAAATGGTTAATTAATCTATCCAAAATAAGAAAGCTTCGACAAGGCCCAGGATGTTTGCACCAAGTTTATCAATTTCCCTTTCAATGTCAGTGAATGTTGTTGCATTAAAATCTATGAACTAATGTAAGATTGAATTGTAGCTTATTTAATTACCATAGATGGACAAGATTCAAGGTTCTCTCCATAACCGAATTGAAAGAAAAAAAATTGACCATTTTTTTCGCAGGCATTTAAACTCCTCACCATGAAAATGTATCTTAAATGAAGAAATTTTCCAGGTATCCACTTATAAACAAACCAAACACATTTAAGTCTTTAATAATAAATGTAAACCAACGTTTCACCACTTGAAGTACATTTCGATTTGATTCCTCTACCAAAAGAATATGTAGATAGGCTCATCACGAGGCCCTATTATAATTTTTTCTTCTTAAAAATTGTGAGAAAATGTCTATAATATCCCTCTTTCAAAAAAAGAACGGATATTAGAAAACAAGTGGTAGTCGAGAAGAGAGTTTTCTCTAACAATTTATTTCAAAAGGAGCTCAATAGTGTCATCGATAGTTCGAGAAAATGATATATGATTTGCGTTCTTCTGTGTATTTCATGATTGTCTTAATAAAAGAAGAACAAAGAAAGCTCGTGAAAAAGATCAAAGTTTAAACTTGAACCGCATCAATGAAGAAACTCGTTTCACTTCCTAAAATGTTTAAAAAAAAGGAGATGACTTAAAACTAGAGTATTGGGAAAACTAAAAGAGCTAAAATACTCATCAATTTTGAGACATTAAAATCAAAACTACGTATTCTCCTAGACTCTCTTCTTTATTGTTCAAAAGAAATAACGTAAGTGTATTGTTCTATAATATATACACATGCTACTAAAAATGAAAAAAATAGCTTCCTTCATTGTTGAGATATTGTAAATCACCATTTGTTGCTTATCCAGACTCATGTTCTAATTGCTAAATGCAAGAGGATAGGTATATCAATTCTATCGGGTCGCTAATTTTTTTTAATAAAAATGGTTGAGATATTGAAATCACCACTTAATGTTCATTTAGACTCACGTTTTATTTATCCAAAAGCAACACAAGTGTACAAATTCTGTCCAATAGTAGCATAAGTTTAATAAAAGCTCCACAAAATAGAGTGCAACAAAAATCTTCCCAGTTTCTAAAATAAGAGAAGTGAAATGAAATACCAAAGTACGTGGGCAAAGCGAAAGCTCGATTTAAAACGTCAAAATTTGATGCTTGGGAAAGACAAAATCATTTTTCAAAAAGTAATTCAAACAATTATGAGCATACAAATAACAATGCATTATTAATGACATTTTGTCTCGAAATTAAAAGATAAAGAAAATTGTTCTCCTTTTGAAACAATCAGAAAAGTGATGCTTAAAACGAAACTCTAAAAATGTTTTATCCAAAAATCCATTTGAAAATGAGAGAGGGATCAATATCCATTCTAACTCGCAATTAAAAAGCAAAACAATAGAAAATCTCCCTAGGTCGTGTATTAAGGGAATTTTTCAAAAAAATAAAACAACAAAGTCTTATAAAATTAACAAATGAAGTGTCGAAATGTTCAACGAAAAAGTAAAAGACCTATAATCATGTTAAAGACATTTTTCCACAAAAAGGAAAAATGATGAAATAGTTTGAGACAATCTCTTTATAATTATACCCTCTATGTTCTATTTGTAGGAATTTGTTAGATTTGTATAATAACAATCATCAAAGTGTATTTGTAGACATGAAGGAGTTGACAGATTAAGTAGTAAGTCGTTTATATTGCAAATTATGCAACCCAAACCAATCTTGTATAAATCAGCGTCTGACTTTACAAATTACGCATTCACAAGACCGATATACTTTACAAATATCAATCTACCAAGTCGACACAATCCCTCTAGTTATCTCACATAATGAGTCACGTAACTAGGACTAATTAGACATGTACATTCGAACTAATTAGACATTGACACTAGAACTAATTAAACACGTATACTCGTGAAAGGATCAGTGTAATTAATAGAGACGGGGGTCTAACTATTGATGACAACTTATGGAAAACAGTTTGATAGAAATCTTGTTAGGGATTAATATCACTTTCTATTCTTCACAAACCCTTATAAACTCTTGAAGCGATTCAAGTGCGGAAATGTTTGCTCAGGTTTGAAGTTAAGAACCAGTTAGAAAAGAGAAGACTAAATGTAATTGACACAGTAGGTTGTTTATGGATGTTCGGTGAAAACTCTCCTATGTCACCCCTTCTTCATACCACTAGAAGGGTTCACTATACTTCTTTGGATCAAATACAATTTACTACCTAACTAACTGTTGAACAGAACCGACTCTGTTCAACTTACAATATGTTTAAGAATTTCACTCAGATAGACAAATTTTGATTCTCTCTTGAACTTGAAGATGTATAGATCAGAAAGTGCAAGAGTATGAGATTGATAGCAGGTAAGGCTTATGAAAACAGTACACTCGTAAAACTTGTTGTTCACTGAAGAAAACTGGTAAGAATGCTGGCACCTCGACTGTTGTCCTTGAGGATCTATAAATAGAAGACAAGCACCAACTATCGAATCTTCTAGATGGACACGTGGCAAGCGCCCATTGGAATGCCTCCATAGTATAAGAGTACAAAAGGCTTTATGTATAAGAATTGTGGCTGTACCGAACTGGTAGTGCGCCGGATATTCTTCTGAAACTGTCCTTTACTGAACAAGTAGTGGGAGGAATATTCGCGTACGTGACATTCATTCATTAGGTACAAATAGTTGTCGTACTGTACTGCAAGGATGAGTGTAGTAAGAGTAGCATACAGCTAGTTGATCGTGAGTAGACAGATGCTATCTTCAAGCGGCTATTGAAGGGAGGCATTATACGTGCTTCGTTAGACTGTCAAGTCTAAGGAAGTTAGACGCTCACGTCTAATAGCGAGATCCATTAGACCACCAAGTCTAATGGAGTTAGACTACATGTCTAACTACGTATCTGTTAGACTGCACGTCTAACTACGTATCTGTTAGACTGCACGTCTAACTACGTATCTGTTAGACTGCACGTCTAACTACGTATCTGTTAGATTACACGTCTAACTACGTATCTGTTAGACTGCACGTCTAACTACATATCTTTTAGACTGCACTTCTAACTATGTATCTGTTAGACTGCACGTCTAACTACGCATATGTTAGACTGCACGTCTAACTACGTATCTGTTAGAATGCTCGTCTAACTCACAACACGTCTAATTAGCCTATTTCAAACTAAGTCTAACTTAGCATATTTTTGATGCACCTACACAAAAACAATTAGACGGCTTAGCTTTATTCTTAATCAAAGTTTTACTATTACATCATTAAAATAACGTTAGTCAAAATAATTTGACACAACAATTTCCCCCTTTTTGATGATGTTCAAACTTTGCACAATTAATAAGAAAAGCACCCAT
The DNA here is from genome assembly GCF_907164915.1 of Impatiens glandulifera. Classification (NCBI taxonomy): domain Eukaryota; kingdom Viridiplantae; phylum Streptophyta; class Magnoliopsida; order Ericales; family Balsaminaceae; genus Impatiens; species Impatiens glandulifera. Next base: position 20,179,967 of record NC_061866.1, on the reverse strand, counting down.
CAAATTAAAGTAAGAATTACATTTGTTCACAAACTTCAAGTGTAAGTTCCGAAACCAAATTCTAAAAATCAAGTTCATAAACCAACAAAATAATTTAAAAGAAAAGAGATTATTGTTCTTCCCTTTTCACGTTTGGATCAACAAACCCTTCACCAGTCAGGAGGTTGAGAAATTGAGGGACGAGAGCATGACCACCCCTGGGAGTACAATCATCTTTTCCACCACTTCCACCACCTCGGTCACCACCGTGACCTCCACCTCTTTTGGTTGGTCTGCAACTTCCTTCATCAACGACTTTTCTTTTAGATCTAGTGCCAGTCGAGGCACCTCCTCTTAAGCTACTGCTTCTACTTCCTCTTGAGTTTCCTTCCCTCTTTTTCTCTTTATCAGCGGCAGCTTCAGCATTTTCCACGGCTTGAATTGATCTTGCAAAGGAATCAGCTTGTTCCATGCTTTCAGCACGACTCTATTCATATGATTGATTAACTCGACCATTTAACCTTGAACAAGATTCATTCCAGCCATAACTTCCTGATGAAGATCCAGATTAAATTCCCTTTCACGCTTAAACCTTTCAGACTGTCTTTTGAAGAAGTTCTTTTCGAACTTGGAATGGGTGTTGTTGACGATGTTGATCTCATAAGTGTTTCTCTTCATGGTATTCTCCAATTCTTTGAGTTGTAAGAAAAGAAGAGAATTCTTTCTTGTTTGAGTTATGACCCTTCTCAAGATTCATCATTCTAGACTGCATGTCTAGCATATTCTTCTTAAGAGTTCTCATCATATCCGCCACAGACTTTAACAGCTTTGTTCATCCAAGGGAGGTGTCTTCAGTAGATGACACTTCTTGAGAGTTGGCATGAGCGGTTTGAATGGGACTAACATGAGTATGAACCTGCATAGAAAACTTCGGTTCTTCTTTCTTAAATGCATTCTAATACTTTTCTTCATCTTTGAGAATATCTTCACACATCTTAAGAATCTGTTTAGAAGGTCCTTTTGAGTGAAAAGGTAGATCAACAACCTTTTCATAGATATTCGCGACTGTTATTTCAAGAGAGGATCTAGGAGATGGTGAGCTGGGAATGAAGCATTGTGATAACGTTAGACCTTGTGACGAATTATCCTTGTTTTCTTGTTCTCCCTTAGCAGAAGAACTCTTATCAGACTTGTTTTCTTATCGTGCTTCAATAGGTTGATTAGCTTCAGCCTCTTTCACTGGAGATTTCTCTATTTTAAGAACAGGGGATTCTAGCACATCTGATTCTTGAACCGTCGTTTGAATAAGTTCATCTATATTCAATACTGGGCTGAGCCAGAAGACGTTTTTCTTCAACAGACACATTCCCCAGTTCAATAAGGTGAGCAGCAGCTTGCTCATTTTCCGGTAAGATCAAGTCATTATCCTTAGAGAGTTGCATCGGCTCGTCATCATCTGAAGAATTGCCAAATGGATTCACCCTTGAACAGTTGGCTTCATGAACGTATTTGAGGACAATAGAGCTATAGTTTTGCATGATTTGATCAAGTCTCTTTAAGGTATTTTCTTCTGCATCAACATTTCTTTCCATTGGACTGAAGTTTGCTTTTCTTGCTTCGAGCACAAGAAAAAGAGCTCGACCTCTGAGATTGGCTTCTTCCAGTTCTTTCCTCTTGAGAGCTTCATAGACCTCAGAGGTTTTAGCCCATTTTAGGACTCGTTTCTCCACGTTGACCAGCTTTAACCATTTCTTGCTTACACCTTTTCCTTTGATAACCAAATCATACCTATTGGACACTCTGTTCATAACCCATGTATCGAAGATGTTAATCTTCGCAGCAACTTTCACGTTGGCTTGATCCATCATTAGGTTGACAATGCAAGTTGCCTCTAAAACTTCCTCATTGGACTCGGTTGCGATAGCCTTGACCTTTCCAATAACCTCAACAGGTTTAGGAGTTGGCCTTAGTTCACCGATAATTATGCCAGCAGCTTTCCTAGTGGCTCTCAAAATTTTGTGAGGAGTTATGAGCTTGGAGAAATGCTCAGATAAAGCGTTAGATTAGACTCCTTTTCTAGTCACGATAGACTTTTCTTGAACACTTTTAGATACAGGTGGCTCGGCATTTGGCAAAATGAGAGCTGTTCATATGTTATAGAAACAAGGGTAATAACAGCACCCTACTATGTTTTGGTAATAACAGTAGCTTCAATAGCTACAAATTCATTTGGGCGGATAGAAGACATAATCTTGTCAATAATTTCAACATTTGGACCAACTGGCTCAACAGTTTGCCCGGCAGCAAGTTTCAACACAGGAATAGAAGCATATTCATGTTGTTCCAATAGAGGAACACAAAACTTAGGCACTTCGGCTAGAGAAGAAGGATGGGTTACCTTCGAGGAAGCTTTGGATGACTTAGACGTCCTAGGCACCTTTAACTTATCACTTGTTGAAACGAAAGACTTCGCCGGCTTTTTCAACTGGCTGGCGGAAGGAGAAAGCGGAGACATCGAGATGGCTGCAAGTGTAGAGGGATCTTACTTTGTTCTGGAGTCGACCACCCCAGAATCTTTCTTCAAAGAACTTTTCTAGCTATTAAAACTAGCCTCCGATTCGTTTATGGTTCTCGCTCTTTTAGCCCCCATAGAGAGGATAGAGGCGGCTGGTTGCTTGGAACGAGTGACGGATCTGCCACCCGTCTGTTGGCTAGACGCGCCAGAGAAGGACTCCTTTGATATCTTCATTCTTGTGAGGGTGCTGGTGACGGTAAATATGCTGAACGCACGACTAGTATGAATAGCCTCTCTTTCTCCCATAGAAACCCCAAAATATTCCAGAAATCGGCTGAGTTGAGCGGCGAAACTCATACTTTCCTTGTTATTAAAGTCAATCGACCCACACATATTAGACTAGAGCGTAGAAGCCCAGTTGACTTGAATTCCCTTATAGATAGCCGTCATATAGTCAAATTGATCCTAACTATAGATATGAAATGAACCTTCTCTTTCTTGAATAGCCTTCGCAACAATATCATTTAATAGAATGAAATGGGGTTTGAGAACTTTCTTACTCCCATTTATCATGATTTCCGAACCGTCGGCTGAGAATGCAGTCTTCATTTCCATGATAGTTTCCGATGAAAGATAAAGATTGAACGTGTGGCCCTCCGATGGAAGTTCAAAGAACTCCGCATAAGACGCCTCATCAAAAGATATGACAGTTTCGTTCACTGTTGAAGAAATAGAATCACCAACCATGGTGGTCGATTTGAAGAACTCTCGGAATTCCTTTTCGTAGAAAATAAAAGGGTCGCCGAGATATTTTCTGAGGCCGGAGTACTCCAACGATTTGAACATGTCAACCACCTCCTGTTGATCGAAAGCATACAGCAAAGCGAAATCCACCTGCAAAGTACAGTGACCAAGAATAATCTTCTTGTTGGCTATTTGAGAGAAGATGAACATACTCAAGATGAACAAAACTTTTAGAGAGAAGTTTGAAGAAAGCTAGGGTTATTGAGAGATTTGAAAGAATAAACGTTTCAATTGCATGCAAGATGTTCTTAAATAAACATCGAACAGTCGAATGGCTTAACCGTCACATTTCATAAAGGGTAGGACCCATTAATTAATGTTAGACGTCTTTTCCCACAGAGTCATCATTAAATTTAGGGGTATATAAGTCATTCTCTTTTAACTTGAAAGACACGTGTCTTCATGTTATTTGAAAGTGATTGTTTTAATGTTTGAGCGGGAAAGTTAGAGGACACGGCATATATGACAACTGTCCTTGATCAGTCTAATAACACACGTAGTTAGACATTTTTCTTACTTCTACAGTCTATATGATCTAAGCATTTATTAGACGCATAAGTCCATTAGACGCAGGCGTCTAATCACATGTCTTATAGATGTCTAACGTCTATTAGACGTCGACGTCTAATTACGCATGAACAACACATATTAGACGTGTGTTTGATTAGACGTGAGCGTCCAACTGCTCTTGTCTTATTAACCAAGACACTTCAACTTAGAGGCATAGAGTGTGTAAGTAAAAATATGTCTAAGTACATTCTCTTTCGTTTAGACGACCTCGTCTAATAGACCGATAAAGGTTTTAGTCTAAGTGCACCTTTATTTATATAATAAATTTCCCTCTCAATTTATGCACGTACAAAAAGAATAAATAAATGTTTTGAGGTCCTTAAGACCAAAAATATTTTTAAGACAGAATTAGTCCTTAGAAGTGGCAAGAGTCACTATTGATCTTCTAGAACATATACTCAGAAGAGTATTCTCCAAGCTTCCTTCATACAGCTTCTTTGTATCACCTATATAAGAAAATAATCACAAGCTTCGGTACCCACATTCACTTGGGTCCTCGATCAATCAGTCACTTAGGAATACATATTTGAGTTATTTTTATGGATTTCCCATTTTGTTTTGTAATTAATGCGTATGATTTTGACATAGCAGACGTTTTTCTGCTAGCCACTAATCCCTTAGTTTTAGAGGATGATTTCTTTTTAAAACTCCTTGACTTTGAGTCAGGTTTTAGATTTCCAGACCTGCTAGCGGCATCTAACTTCATTTTCAGCCAGTTAACAATCGGCGGAACATAAGTTATTTCATCATTCAAAGTTAATTCCTCATAAATTGGATAAGTTTCAATGTCATTTAAACTCCATTTGACAAAACTTATTGACTTAAGCTTGTCATTTGCTGAGTTTAACTTTTTACAGGACTGGTTTGGGTCATTGCTATCAAATCCTAAACCGGATTTGGATCCAGCAGGTTTTAACAGACTGATCTGATATTTGACATCTTCTCCAGACCTTGTCCAAACACTAACAATATAGTTTAACCTTTTGTTTTCAGAAGAAAGAATTTGTATATGTTCTTTGAGCATCTCATTCTCAAAAGAGATCTCGACCTTGTCATTTTCAAGAGTGTTTGATTCTAGAGTTTGAGATAAAATAGGATGAGACCCTTTAGAGGAAGATTTTAATTCATTATGGGACTCTAATAGCTTTCTGTACTCTATGACCATGTCATTTAGTGCAACTACCAGTTCTTTCCTTGAAAATTTTTCAAAAGAAAAGTCAAATACCTCAGATTCCTGAGCTTCTTCTTCTTCTCTTGCCATGAAGCAAGCAACCTCGTCATCATCACTTTCGCTAGATGATGAATCAGAATTACTATAGTTCTATTTGTTCTTCCTGTCACCTGCCAAGAAATCCTTCAGCTCCTTTTCTTCGTCCTTCTTCTTCTCATCACGCTTCGGCTTCCGACATTCCGATTGGTAATGACCTAAGATACAATAGTTAAAACACTTAACATTAACTTTGGATTTCTTATTGTCATTTGAATTTGAAGAGCTTGAGTTAGAATTGCTCTTCTTCATGAAGTTGCCAAACTTCTTCACGAAGAGAAACATATCATCGTTGCTGAGCTGCTGGGCAGCTGTCTTCACATCAGGGGCAAATGGTGGCTCTTCTGCAGTCACCAAGGATTTAGTAATGATGGTGGATGAGGGTTGATATTCTTCAATCCTTGAGTTCAACTCGAACTTATAGGCCTTGAGATCAGCAAACAGATCGAAGAGCCCGATCTTGTTGAGGTCTTTGGATTCACTCATTGCCATCGTCTTTATCTCCCACTCCCTTGATAAAGCTCGCATGACCTTGATGGCAATCTCCCGATTGCTATAGGTATTGACAAGGATGGATAGAGTAGAGATAACTTTATTGAACCTTCCGTCAAACTCAGTCATTGTTTCTCTAGGAAGTATTTTGAAGTTATCGAACTGTTGAGTGGCAACCATGATTTTGTTTTCTTTGGTTTGCTCATTGCACTCACATAGTTGAGTGAGTCTTTCCCAGATCTCCTTGGCAGTTTCACACTTGATGATGTAGTTGAACATGTTGTCATCACGAGATTTGTACAGAACGTCCAATGCCATGTTGTTGAGGTTATTTCTCCTCTTGTCTTTGCTGGTCTATTAGGAATTCTCCTTTTCAATCTTGATTGGACCATCTATGATAACACTACACATGTCATCATGAAGAGAGGAAAGGTGAGCACGGACTCTCTTCTTCCACACAATATAGTTTTCTTTTGAGAACGTAGGTATTGCGGTAGCACTGACATCTTTGGATATGATCGACATTCATGGTGATAGCTTTGAGAATAGAGACAAGGCTCTAATACCAATTGAAAGGATCAGTGTAATCAATAGAGACGGGGGTCTAACTATTGATGACAACTTCTGGAAAATAGTTTGATAGAAATCTTGTTAGGAATTAATATAACTTTCTATTCTTCACAAACCCTTGCAAACTCTTGAAGCGATTCAAGTGCGGAAAAGTTTGCTCGAGTTTGAAGCTAAGAACTAGTTAGAAAAGAGAAGACAGAATGTAAATGACACAACATGTTATGTATGGATGTTCGGAGCAAACTCACCTACGTCAACCCTTCTTCCAACCACCGGAAGGATTCACTATACTTCTTTGAATCAAATACAGTTTACTAGCTAGCTAACTGTTGAACAGAACATACTCTGTTCAACTTACAATATGTTTAAGAATTTCACTCAGCTAGATAGATTTTGATTCTCTCTTAAACTTGAAGATTTACAGATCAGAAAGTGCAAGAGTATGAGATTGATAGCAGGTAAGGCTTATGAAATCAATACACTCGTAAGACTTGTTGTTCATTGATGAAAATTGGTAAGAATGATGGCACCTCGACTGTTGTCCTTGAGGATCTATAAATAGAAGACAAGCACCAACGTTCGAATCTCCTAGATGGACACGTGGCAAGCGCCCATTGGAAAGCCTCCATAGTACAAAAGTACAACAGACTCTGTGTACAAGAATCGTGGTTGTACCGAACTGGTAGTGCGCTGGATATTCTTCTGAAACTGTCCTTTACTGAACAAGTAGTGGGAGGAATATTCGCGTACGTGGCATTCATTCATTGGGTACAAATAGTTGTCGTACTGGACTACAAGGATGAGTGGAGCAGGAGTAACATACAGCTAGTTGATCGTGGGTTGACGGATGCTATCTTCAAGCGGCTGCTGAAGCGAGGCATTAAACGTGCTTCGTTAGACTGCCAAGTCTAAGGAAGTTAGACGCCCATGTCTAATAGTGAGATCTATTAGATTACCAAGTTTAATGGAGTTAGACTGCACGTCTAACTACGCATCTGTTAGATTGCACGTCTAATTATTTATCTATTAGATTGCACATCTAACTACGTATCTATTAGATTGCACGTCTAACTACGTATCTGTTAGATTGCATGTCTAACTACGTATCTGTTAGACTGCACGTCTAACTACGTATCTGTTAGACTGCACATCTAACTACATATCTTTTAGACTACACGTCTAACTTAGCCTATTTTTGATGCACCTGCACAAAAACAATTAGACGACTTAGCTTCATTCTTAATCAAAGTTTTACTAATACATCATTAAAATAACGTTAGTCAAAATAATTTGACCCAACAACTCGGGACTAGGATCATGAGGTTAATATGATGTAGTCGCTCACTTGAGGAAAACCTTTAATCCCTTTGTTATCTCACGTAGTTAGTTTCAGACTATAGTAGCGTGAGATTAATATACAGTTTTTATCAATCCAAAAGATGATGAAAATACTTTGGTATTTCATGTACCTAGTCTTCAAACTATAATACCGTGAGCTTAATACTTCACGTCATTGATAGCATGAGCATCGTGAGCATTTTTATACTAATATTTTGTTTTTATGATTTTTAGTAAATTGTTAGAAAAAAATAAAAACATATTTTTTTCGAAGGACCGTCGAAGCTTCACCGTACACAACGGCGTGTCGCGGCCGTTGCCAGAATGAAGGTTACACACGTCGGGTAGACAACAGACCCAACACCATGTAAACCCGGGTGATCCAAGCCAAGTCAACCCGAAAAAGTGCATGGTCAAACCAAGGTTAACAGGCTAACTTTAGTCAAACCTCAGAAAAGAGGTGGCAAACTTGAAATTGTGTGGAGCCACATCAACTACTTTCTCTAATTGGGTCTTCATCGAGTCATCGTCTAAATTCTCTATTCTTTGGTCGGAATCACTTCCACATAAGAACAAAGTTATGGGTTTGGTCTTCATTCACAAAACACAAAAAAAAAAAACAATCTAACTTATCGCATTTTACTAAAAAGATTGTTTAAGGATGAATTCTTAACCAAATTGGATGATTTTAGTACCAAAAGAATCACAAGAGGATTCTCTACAATCCTATTTGAACATATTTTCAATTAAAGATATAATTTTTTAAAAGCTCAAGAGAAGTTAAGAACAATAATATGAAGCAAGTTTTTAACCACCTTCTACTCCAGAATTTATTGAGGAAGTTGTAGTGCACCAATTTAGGCCTATGAGGTGCCAAATAAAATCTTAAACAATAAGAAAGAGATTGACCCTGGTTTGAATGTATCATTTAACTCTTAAGGCATCATGAATAGCCTTGAAAGGAAGGGGATGAATATGATACCCTATGAGCTAACTAGCGATAAACATGAGTTAATTTGGCCATAAATCAAGTTACAGCAAACCATTTGGGCTCCATTTAGTAACAAAAGGTCTTTGAGTCATCTTTATTTTAGTACCAAGCACGACACTCCATTCAACCTACAACCCACGTGAGGTCACTCGTAAGCCACCTCGTTAGAAAAGAGTCGCTTGTCTTCTTCTAAAGATTGATGGACTTATGGTCCATCTCATTTAACAAATTTAATACCGAAGTTGTTGCCCTCGAACGTACATTTTTAATGTTACCAAGGGATTTGGAAAATTTCATTTCATTATGAAATGGGTTGTGTTTGCTTATTTGAAATGAAATTAAAACAAAACTTGAAGGTCTTGTTCTGGATTTTCCAAAAAAAAACATGAAAAATCCAAATGACCTAGTACCAAATCCCAATTCCTCAAATAACCACGAGACCCATAAGTTTGCTAAATGATGAAATTGCCCTCTTACTTAATATAAAATGGATATTTTTACAGGAGACTCAAACTAATCTAAAGCTACTTACAACCGCGACTAAAAAGACAAAGAAGTCTCCTAGCAACCGTTACTCGACTATCAAGAACTTCCTAGCTCGAGAAGTTTCTTCCCATGAAAAGCTTTTACCATCACTAGTATACTCTCTACACTAACTTCATTACATTCTAAGGTAATCCTAAAGGCTTGGTTAGGCTTTAAGAACTTTGTAGTTTAATTTTAGAAATTGAAGAGTTCATTAGTGTGATTCATTATCTACTTGGTTTAATTAGCTATTTTGTGTTCTATTGTGTAATTGTTGCTCGTTTGCATGGTTCACCTTAATTGCTAACCTAGTTAATTCTCACCAATTGAATGAAAGAAATCATCTAAATGAATCTTTAATTACTTTTTACCAATTTAAAAACTCTAATTAATTTAAACCTCTACAATAATTTAGAAAAATCTAAAAAATATAAAATGATCGAGAATATTATTTTTGACTTGTATCAAAAAATTTCATAAATTTTTAGGACATGTTTGGAAAATCATCTAACTTGGTGATATCGTAACTTGAGTTTTATAACTCCAAAAATAATAAGATAAATTTCTACATGCTAATTATCATCACCAATTCCATATAAGAAAATCACATTTGAGAAAACCTGAATTTTAAAGTTTTATGTATTCTCTCATTTCATTAGGTTTGTTTATTGATTTCACTTTTCAATCTTGTCTACTACTATGAACTTTCTAGAACAACTTCTAGGATCAGAATAAAATAGTCTTTTGATAGACATATGTTCAAAACCATAGACAAACAATACATATTCTGAACATAAACAAAGTATAAATATCCTTCACGTTTTAATGACCACTCATTTTATAGTAGAGACCGTCATTTTAGACGGGCGTATAGGCCATAACATCGAGGTCTTTTTCCACACGTAATTAATAACCAAAACCTTAAACACGAATAATCTAAATTTCTTTCCTAATTTTTTAAAGAAAAAAACATGCTAACTATTAAGCAAAACTAGGAGTCAAGTTGTGCCCATGAAGATCAATCCAAAAAAATAGGAACGCGATTGATGCAAAATGATACATCGGTGTTTTGTCCTGACAAACGAAAGAGAGGGGACTGACGCGTACAATCATTTAATTTTTGTGAACTAGGTTTTAAATCTTGAGAATTTTGAAATAATCATGTTAGGATCGGAGACGCCCTTGGAGGACTGGGGTGTTTCCAGTTTCAGGAAGGGTGGCCGCTTACAACACACAACACACTTTGGTGATAGTCCGGTTAGAGACTATAACGGTTCTCAGCACTACAAAAACTGTCACAGACTCTTGAACCGGATTCAAGGGCGGAAATGTCTATTTTAGTCTGAAGCAACGTATGCGACTTAGATGATGTTTAGAAGGAGTCGGTTTTAGAGATATGAGTGGACCGGTTTACGAAGTACGATTTAATTTGGTTTGAGGTTAGGTTAATTGAGTAAGTAATGAAACGAAAGAAGTGACACGAGACAAGATTTTTTATGGATGTTCGGAGCAAACCCTCCTACGTCACCCCTTCTTCTCAAGTTATGAGAAGGATCTCCACTAACTTTTTAAAGTTACAACAACAACACTGTCGGTCGAGCCCAACTCGCTACTCGCCGGTTACACCAACTCACTCTTGATGTAATACAATAACACAATACAACAAGACACAGAAAGCTTCCGGTTTTATGACACACCGGTTTTGGATCGTAAAAGTTTATCTCTCTAAGATTTTTGTAACTTATCGCTTTTCTCAGAAGGATGTGATTCGTATTAAATGAGAACGCTTCATCTTCCTTTTATAGTAGATGAGATCCCAACGGTCATTTTCTTCTCTCTCCGTGGGATTGGTTGATCATCATCACGCCGGTGCAGGAAGGTTACTTGCACGTTTCACCTTCCTCAACACTTGGCAAGCATACAAGGATTCCTCAGGAAAATGTGACGTTGCCGGTTTGCAGATTCGAACACGTGTCAGGCATGCACCTCCGGTTGTCAACATCGGATCAGTAAATCATCATTGCTTTCCTCGCATGCTTCCGATCGGATCTGATCTTCTTTTATTCCTTCGAGACACGTCTATTTCGTCATACTACGTCACTTCTGTAAGTTGTAGTTTTCGGTTTTGCCTCTTACATAATATAGTCCGGCTGGTATGTGAACTTTTGTCTTTGCTGGCCGGTCACTTGAGAGAGTAGAAACCGGTTCCTCTGATCTTTGACTCGATCACTTGGAACTGATTTCTTTGAAGTGTTTCAGTAACCGGTTTATGAGGCTCCAGCCGGTTCATACGATTTGATCTGTACCTGCACATGAAAGTTAACAATTATTTAGTTTTTCTAGCCGGTTCCAAAAATTAACTTTACTTAATTTTTCTTATCAATTTCTCCCTTTTTGATGATTTAGAATAAATATTCAAAACTTGTAATGTATGGCCGGTTTAAAAATTAACTTTACTTAATTTCTCTTATCAATTTCTCCCTTTTTGATTATCTAGAATAAATATTCAAAACTTGTAATGTATGGCCGGTTTGAAAAGTTTTGCTTTAGTGATATCTCCCTTTATGAATATTTTCTATTTTTGTAAAAGAATTTCAAGAACATGTTGTTTTTGAGGTTTTTCAAAAGATGTGTAAACACTAATAAATCCAAAACATAAAGTAACTAAGTTTTGAAACCAAATAACATAAATTGTTTTTAAGGAAAGAATGGAAGACTAAGGCTTGGATGGTCCCCCCTTTTCAAGTTGTTTTTCCAGTCGCCTTCTTTCTTCTTCTTCCCTTGCCTTCCACTCCCTGTCGCGTCTTTCAGCGTCAATTTGTAATCCGGCCCACACACTTGAGATGCCGGGAGTCCTTTTTCCGAATCCAAAACCGGTACAAACTGGTTTTGGTTGACGAGGCAGTTGGGCAATATTTGGTCTTGAGCTTGGAGTTGCGGTTGACCTTTCAAGTGTCCTCTTCTTGCGCCGGTTGAGTTCTTCGATATCCTCTTCTTCTTCTTCTTCCTCTTCATCATCAACAGGTTGCACGTTCAGCCCGACCGATACTATTACTCTTTGGCTGCTTTGTTCTGCCCGCTTCATTACCTCTACAACCTCCTTCCTTTTGTTCTTGTTTCTTGTCTTCATAGCGTGTGACGGTTGAGCCGGTATGGGTTCCTGGATGGCTGCCTGTTCTTCCTCGTTGCATTTCTGGGCAAACTCAAGATCTTTCTCCTCAAGTTCCTTTTGCATCCGTTCCCTTTCCCTTTCTTCGTCTTGTAATCTTTTTGCGGTTTCGGCGTCAAACTCGATTTTTTCTTGAGTCTTGCTTACTTGGAGTTTGGACAACTCCCCAATTTGAATAGCCATGGCCTGCAACATATCTACCAGAGGAGCGGTTGCGGTTTGAATTGATTCTGCGATCAAGGATTTGACGGAGGTTTGCACAGCCTCATCTAAAATGGATTTGATAGATGTTTGAACGGTGTTGGCTATTTCGGTTTGAACAGATCCCCGGATGGTGTTCGATAGATTCGCTTCAGCTGCTGCAATCCTCTCATCGGTTGCAGTGTTGTAGTTTCCAAGACACGACTCAAGGGTGTTGATCACCGCCTGCTTTATCTGATCAATTTCGGGAGCCTTAACATTTTGAGGAGGATCTCGTTCCCGGTTTTCCGCTGTCCTGGATGTCTCCCCGGCAACAAAGAAGGGCTTACTCTAATATAGGTCGGCATTGCTTAGTTGGTGTCGGCATCCGTTTCTCCATTGTGCATCAAGATGGTCAAGATTTTTTTAGGAGCTTTTCCCGCACCGGATGAAACCGTTCAATCATTTTCATTCCAATCGGAGTTAGCGTTGCTCCTTCCACTTCCTTTAATGCATCCTCTACTGCTTGTAATCGAGCGTATTCGCGGATTACCGCGGTTTTGCTGAAGGCGGGTTGGATAAGGTTGGTGTGTGCCAGCTTGAGGGCCATTTCTTCTAATTTAATGTATTTCTCCCAGTGTTTGTTGCCGCTCATCCCTGGAATCATATCTGACAGCTTTGTTTCACAACGAAGCTGTACCCATAGGAGGTATGGTGATATCACATCACTGGCACTTTTGTTCATGTCCCTAATGAGCCCCTCAAACATTTCTTCCTCTTGTTCTACTGAAAGAGTGACCTTGTCCCCGGTTAAGATCTCTGGTTGGGAGCCGGTTTGTAGAGTACTTTTTCCCGTCACCGTCGAATCTTCAACTAGAACCTTTTTTCCTTTGTTAACCTGAACTGGACCTTCAGGTATGAATGTTGAATCGGTTAGCCCATCTTGAGCCGATTGGTTTGTTGTGACATCTGGAACTGACTTGTTCCCTGCGGAACCGGATGGTTCCTGTTCTTCAGTGTTGCCCTCCTGAGCCGGAGGAGTAATGTTTGCGGTTTTGGCTGTTTCTTCGACCGGATGAATTTCACTTTGATCGGGTATCTCAACCTGATCAACTGACTTAAGACGACTTGACACATCGTCTTCGGTTTCCCTGGTAATATTTTAAACTACTTCCACGATAATTTCTGAGGTATTTAAGCCTACGTCGGCCATTACCTCGTCGATATTTTTGCTTGGAGACTTGGAGTTTTCAGAGTTGATACTAACCTCTGCTTCTTCCTTTGATGCTGACTCGATTTTGTGGCTCCCCGATGGTTCGGTTTGCCTTGGTGATTGTGAGTCAACAGGAGTGGGATGAACGGTGTTGATGGGGATGGGTTGGAAGACGTCTCCGGTTCTCTTCGGTGGATTATCCGAGGAAAGGGTTTTCTCGGAGTCAGCCGGCTTGCTGGAAATCTTCTTTGCAGAAGACTTCTTCCTCCACTTATTTTCTTGTGCGGCTTCGGCTTCAACCGCCTTTCACTTCGGTTTCTCTTGTTTTGAATTTTCTTCAGCCGGAGCGGAAGAACTGGTCCCTTTTGAAGACTTCGTTCTGGAAGACTTCGGCTTGACCGCTTTGTCGGGCTTCTCAATCATCGACTCGGAGTTGAGAATGTTGTTAGGTGGGAGCGGTTCGCCTTCACCAAGATCTAACTTGAGAAACTTGAGAATCTTGACAATCTGCATTGCGAAGGCCTGAACCCGGCCATCCTTCTGAATCACCATTTCACAGAATTCTTCGAAGATGACGGCTCCTCAATCTACCTTGTCACCGCGGACAATGGCCATCATCATTTTGAGCTTAAGTTTTGTTATGTTATCAAAGTTACCTCCTCTTCCCTGAATAGATCGAGCGATGATGTTCAGTAGCCACCTGAACTCCGGTTTCAGCTTGTTCTTCCAGCTTGAGTGAATCACCAGTTCCTGATATTTAGTCGATATCACCAACCGGACAACATTGGACTCTGCATCGGTTAGGTCAGTTTTGAGATCCAAATCAGTGTTGGGCAAACCGAGGGCTTCAGAGAATAACTCCTCAGTGATCAGAATTTCCTTGCCGTTGACGGTGGCAGAGACCTTCCTCTTTGTTAGCGTCGCTGTCGCCAGAAACTCCATAACCGCCGTCGGATATACGATGAATGGACCAGATAAAAACTCCTCCAACCCCGAATCTCTTAGAGATTGAAGAACAGCCTTGATTTTATCTCCAATGTGTTCATCAATGTCTGCGAAATCGACCTGCAACATCCATTGGAAGGGTGCTTTGCCTAGAGCCATGGTAGATTTGAGAAGAAAAGATGAAGAACAGTGATGATCGGAAGTTAGAATGCCTTTGAAGATCTGAAATTTTTAGAGAGAGAAAGCGTATGTGACGAATGGGCTGATTTGAACTTATATAGAAGGCGGTTCCGAACGGTTGGAAGACGAACCGTCACTTGATAGTATTTTGGGCGCCAATTTTCCCTCCAAAAGTTACTGCAGTAACTTTCAGCGGTAAATGCGGAAAACCAATGGGCGATAAGTTTTTGTGAGGTAAAAACCGTGGGCAGTAAGTTTTCAAACTTTTCGTTTTACTTGAGATTCCGGTTTCACTTGAATCGTTGTTAACCGGAAGTTTCGTTTAACATGAGGTTTTATGTTTATTAAACTTTAAAGACCGGAAAGAAAGATATGGAAGAAAAACCGGAAACTTTAAAATTAGAAATTTTTTATAAATGAGATAGTTAACATCAAGCGGTTTTGATCGTACAACAAAATGACCAAAAACCGGAAAAACAGACAGATAACTCAGTTTTCCTTAAACCAATCCCCTTCCACCATTCTGTCGAACCACTTGTTCACGGTGTTGTCGGGTGTCCGTTTCTCAATCCTCGATATCCATCTGTCCAGCATGGATATGGTGATGGTGTTGGACGGTCCGACAGGAACACTGGGTTCAAGGTAGCGGCGCTGAGCCATCAGAAATCGAGTGATTTGAGGAGCAAAGCTGGTCCTTCCCCTTGAAGCGGTTATGAGCAGCTTCAGGTTGTTGAAGAGGTAGGTTGCCCAGTTGATTGACGAGTTGCGGATGATGACTATCATGATGTCGAAAGCCTCCCGGTTGTAGTTCTGGTTTGGCATTCGGCCCATGATAGACCTTTGAACCAAATCGTGCAAGACTTGGTAGTGAGGGGCAAGTTTTTCTTTCTTCCCGAAGTCCTTGACCGGTACGATGGAAGAAGAGAAGATCTGAAAGAAGTCTTCCTTAGCCGGAAGGAATGGCGTTGGGAAGTTAGAGAAGCCTTCGGTTGGAAGGTGAAAGAAGTTAGCAAATTGATCTTCGGTAATCCGAAGAAATTGACCGTCAATGATGGTGCGAATGCTACCATCGTCTAGAATGTGGCCATTATTGAAAAACTCGCACACTTCCTCTACGAGGATAGTGTCTGAGCCTTTAAGGAATCCCTGCAGCCCCGATTCTATGATTGGTTGGAAAATGCAGTCATGATATCGACTGTCTTTTACGTCTTCGAAATCGACGATGAGAGTGTTCTTAAGTTCAGTAGACATTGTGAGGAATAGTGAGAAAAGTTTGAAGGGATTTTCTGATCTTTCAAGCTTTAGAGAGAAGGGTGAAGAAAACGTGTTTTGAAGATGGAAGATTGAGTCCCCTTTTATAGCTTGAACGGTTGGATGCATTTAATAAGGATTTTTGAAAAATCTGACCGTTTATATCTGGTCATTAATGGCTTGTAAGTTTTCAAGAGAATGAAGACATGTCTAGTCAAGTCGGATCAGGCATGCTTCTTGAAAATGAAGATTTTTGTTTCCAAGAGTGATTTGATTTGATTTGATACGACGCATTAAATGTTTGAACATTTATGATTTTAGACTTAGATGGAAGGAAATGATCTTCATTAATTCGGGGTACCAAACCGGTAGTACAACAAAATTACCGGTTTTGGAAAAGAAAAGAAATGAGGCAGAAGGATAGACAGTCTAAACATTAGATGATTCGGCCACTTGATTCCTTTTTGCCTTAGCTGCTTCCCACCGGTCGACCAGCTCTTGTACTCTCTCTTTAGTGAGCACATGCTTTGGATGGAGGGTTACAAAGGGTCCGGAGTGAATATCCAGACTGGCACAAAAACCGCTCAGCTGAGGAGCGTAGCCGGTTTTGTTTGAAAGGAGCATCTTCTTCATGTTGCTGAAGATGATCCAGGACCAATTGACCGGTGTCCTAACCGTTACAGCGATCATCATCTCGAAAAGCCTTTGGGTGTAGTAATAGCTTTTCTCTCTGCCCAAGATGGACTTTCCCAGAATCTCACAAAGAAGCTGGTACTTGTGAGAGAGTTGGCTTTTAGCACCCCAGGGTCTAACCGAGATGTCAGAGTTGGAGAACCGACGACACATTTCTTCCATGGTCACCGGAGAGTAGGTTAAGTCGGTTACCCCTTCAGTGGGCAAACCGCAGTATTCAGCGAAATCCGTCTCGCTGAATAGATATTTCTGACCGTAAACTTGTGCAACGATTATGTCTCGATGCACTTCCTTTGCGGTCTGGAAGAATTCTTCGACTACTAGGTAGTCGAGAATGAATCTGTTTTCGAGGAATCTTCTTAGCCTGCTTCTTTCAACGGCTAAGAACATTTCTCTAACCTCATGGTCTTCATATTGGTAGATTGAGTTAAAATCAGCCAATAGGATCTTCTTTACTAGAGAGTTGGAGTTCATGTTCTTGAGAGAGTTTTAAGCTTAAGACTGTTTTTGTGAATAGTGATTTTGTGAAGATTTGTGAAGGTTTAAGGGTGGTTTATATAGCCAGGGGTTCGGCTAGATTAGTAGGTTAAGCATGCTTGATGATGTTATCAGTTATTTAATAGGCTTTAACTTGTTAAAGTGAATAATGTTTATTTCCAAGGCAAAAACTAATTATTACCAAGATATTCATGATAACAAAAATCTGTTGACAGGATGTGAGTCTCCCTCTCTTGATGATGGACACATGTCGTCATCTCGATTGCGGTAGACTGTTTTTATTTATTACAGGCTTCATTTTTCAAAATATGCATGAAAACTCAGTTAGTTATCCCAAGTTAGCCGGAGAAGTTCATTCCATCAGAATCAGAATGCATTTGTACTAAGCGGTTTTCCATGACCGGTTTTAGTTGGATATTTTGTTCCGATTGTGAAGAAATGTTAAGTTACGTCAACATTTGTTCAACTTTGGATTGAGTATATCCACTTCGACTTGGTCATTTCAACCGTATAGTAAGTATACATGCGATTTGACGTTATGAAGTAATCGGGCATAACCGGAGACTTCCTCCCGGTTAACATTCTTGAATTGTCAATGGCCTATTTGAATATGGTTTGAGAAGCGAGAGTTTCTCCCTGAACACATATCCCGGTTTTTCATTGTTACTTAGGTAAGCAATATGCATGCATAATCATGATATGAGTTGCTTAACATCAATAATTCCCAAAATATTTCGAAAGTGAGAAAACTTAGCTTCCTGTAGCGATTTTGTGAAGATGTCCTCTACTTGTTGCTCGGTCGAGACGTATTCCAGCCGGATGTGTTTCTCCTGAACATGCTCCCGGATGAAATGATGTCTTATATCAATATGCTTTGTTCTTGAGTGCAACAACGGATTGTATGTAATCGCTATAGCACTGGTGTTGTCACAGAATATTGGAGATTCCTTGGCTTCTATACCGAAGTCCCGTAGTTGTTGTTGGATCTAGAGAAGTTGTGCACAGCAGCTTCCGGCTGCTATGTACTCTGCCTCTGCGGTTGATGTTGCAACAGATGTTTGTTTTTTGCTGCTCCAGGTGACTAACCGGTCACCTAAGAACTGGCAGGTTCCACTGGTGCTCTTTCTATCGATCTTACATCCTGCGTAATCAGCATCTAAGTAGCTTATAAGGTTGAAGCTTGAGTCTTTTGGATACCAAAGTCCCACTTCTTGAGTTCCCTTCAGATATTTTAAAATTCTTTTGGCCGCAGTATAATGTGATTGCTTTGGATTTGCTTGAAATCTTCCGCATACCCCAACCGCAAACAAAATGTCAGGTCGGATGGTTGTTAGATATAGCAATGATCCGATCATTCCTCGATATGCTGTGATGTCGACGGCTTGACCATCCTCATCTTTGTCCAGTTTTACGGAAGGACTCATTGGCGTAGCCGCTTCAGCGCATGTATCCATTCCCAATTTCTTCAACAGTTCGGCTGTATACTTCGGTTGGCTTATGAAGGTTCCGGCTTCAATCTGCTTAACCTGAAGTCCTAGGAAGAAGCTCAATTCTCCCATCATACTCATTTGAAATTTGTCAGTCATCATCTTTGAAAACTTATCACATAACTTTGGATCGGTTGATCCGAATATAATATCATCGACATAAATCTAAACAAGTAATATTTGTTCCATTCTTTCAAATTTGAAGAGTGTTTTGTCTACCGAACCTATTGTGAATTTGTGATCAAATAAAAATTGTGTCAATGTATCATACCAAGCTCTTGGAGCTTGTTTCAAACCATAAAGGGCTTTGTTCAGCCGGTAAACATGATTTTCGTGTTCTGGATTTTTGAAACCTGAAGGTTGATTAACATATACCTCTTCATTTATTTTACCGTTTAGAAAAGCACTATTAACATCCATTTGAAACACTTTGAAATTTTTGAAAGCTGCATATGCTAAAAATATTCTAATGGCCTCAAGTCTAGCTACAGTGGCAAATGATTCTTCAAAATCAACGCCTTCTTCCTGTTTATAGCCTTGAGCCACTAATCGGGCTTTGTTCCTCGTAACTAAACTGTCTTCATTGAGTTTATTTCTGAATACCCATCGTGTTCCTATAACCGGTTTGTTTTTCGGTCTAGGGACTATGTACCAGACTTTATACCTCTCAAACTCGTTTAATTCCTCTTGCATTGCTAGGATCCAATCGGGATCTGACAATGCTTCATCCACCTTTTTCAGCTCAATTTGTGATATGAAAGCTGAGTTTTCATAGTGATCCAAATTCTGTTGCCTAGTTCGGACGAGTGAGGATATGTTACCTATTACTAGTTCAAGAGAATGATTTTTGTTCCTTCTGAGGTTTATCCGAGACGTGTCTATCAAGCTTTCGGTTGGCTGATCAAGGTTAGACTGATCGGTAGGTTGAACAGAGTCAGACCGACCGATTTCTTCAGTAGAAGCTGAAGAGTCAACTTTCTGCGGTAAAGTAGTTTGATCAGGCTGAGTTTCAGCATCAACCGCTTGGTCCTTGACAAATCGTCTAAAAACCGGAACCTCGTCTTCATCATCAGAATAGATATTGAAATTTACCATTCTGTTGTGAAGATCGAAGGGTAATGCAGTGTTTCGTTCAACCGATTCATCGAAAACAACGTGTGCGGTTTCTTCAACTGTTAAAGTCCTAGTATTGTATATTCTGTAGGCTTTACTCACAGCTGAATATCCCAACATTATTCCCTCATCGGATTTAGCATCAAAAGCGGTCAAGTAATTCTTGCCGTTATTGTGAACAAAACATTTGCTACCAAAAATTCGAAAATACCGTACGCTTGGAATTTGATCATAGTAAATTTCAAAAGGAGTTTTAGAAAAGCGTTTAGTTACTAAAGATCGGTTTTGTGTGTAGCATGCGGTGTTGATAGCTTCAGCCCAAAACTTTTGAGCAATGCCCGAATCAGCTATCATTGACCTTGCGGCTTCCTTGAGAGTTCGGTTTCTTCTCTCAGCCAGGCCGTTTTGTTGAGGAGTTCTGGCACTAGACAACTTGTGTCTAATACCGGAATCATCAAGAAAGGTTGTTAAATTGCTGTTTATAAACTCAGTTCATCTATCACTTCTGATTTTGTTTACTCGAATAGATTTTTTATTTTGTATTCTCAAGATCAGTTTGATCAGGTTTGGAGTTGCTTGGTTTTTAGAAGCTAGAAAAGTTACCCAAGTAAATTTAGAATAATCATCGATAACTACCATAGTGTAATGCATGCCTCCTAAACTGGTTACTTTAACCGGACCAAACAAGTCCATATGCAAAAGTTCTAAGCATCGTTCAGATTGATAGTTTCCTTTACTTTTGAAATATGACTTTACTTGTTTGCCCATTTGACATGCAGCACATACTTTATCTTTTGAAAATTTAACATTTGGAAAACCGTGAACTAGTTCCTTGGAACATATGAAGTTAATTGTTTTGAAATTCAAATGATTTAGCCGTTTATGCCAAAGCCAGTTTGGATTATTTCCGGCTATCATACACACAGGTTTTTCAAAATCAGTTTTCCAATTAACTTTGTAAATATTTCCCATTCGGTTATCGGTTAAAAGAACGTCATTATCCTGATTCTTAACTAAACATGCGTTTTTATGAAATTCAACTTTGTAACCCACATCACACATATGACTTATACTTAACAAGTTAAACCGCAGTTCTTCTACCAGCAATACATTACTTATGGATAGATTACCATGGACAATCTTACCCTTGCCCACGCTTTTACATTTCGAGTTGTCACCGAAGGTTATGATTGCTCCGGTTTCATACTTGATGTCGGTTAGTAGCTCTTCGTTTCCAGTCATATGTCTTGAGCATCCACTGTCCAGATACCATTCCGAATTTTTTAGTCGGTTGCTCCTCCTGACCTACAACAGAAAATTTTTTACACCCTTTTGGTACCCACATTCAGTTGGGTCCATGGTTGATTAGTCCCTTTGGGATCCAGACTTTAATAAGTCAGATTACTTTCCCGGTATCTGTTCTTATAATATTTGGCTTAACTTCTTGACTGTTGCTCAAGAATGCCTTATGTTGTGATGAGTTTCTTTGAGATCGAGTTTTGTTTGGTTTGTTTGGTTTCCGGTTGGCTTTCCTTCTCTCAGGATGAAGCCAGTTTTCCGATTCAGTAGGGCTTACATACTTAAGTTCTTCTTCCAGTTTTAAGTCATTTTCGGTTGTTGAACTCCTGAAAAATCTTATAAATGGTAGATTGTCTTTTGTGAGTTTCATCCCGTTAGATTGTTTTGATTCATTTTGTTTATTTGGTTCGTAACCGATACCAAACCTACATTTAGGGTGTCTTTTGTAATTACACATTTGTTTTACAGCTTGACGGGATCTTTCCCACGCAGCCGTGACGTACATTGCTCGTTCATCGGTTTCAGTTACCGGTTGAACTGTCTTCTCATTATCGGAGAATAGTTCATCCGGTTCATACATTTCGGTTTCACATGTTTTAACATAGACATTATTTGACTTTACGGTTTTAGATTCTACCGGAGTCGGTATGTACGCAGATATGTTTCTGAACTCAGCGACCATTTCGTTGAGTGCAGAAATCAAATCTTCTTTGGTAAACTCGTCAGAAGAGAAATCAAATACCTCTTCGTCGTTTGTCATGAAACAGGTCACTCTTTCTTCACTGTCTTCATTATCGGAGTATGCCCACTCGCTTCCACCGTCGGATGCAATGAGTGCTTTCTGAATCTTCTTTCCTTCGTCTGTATGCTGATCATCGTTTCTCCGGTAGTCGTTTCGTTGGTTATCATTTCTCCGGTAGTTATTTCCTTGGTAGTTGTTTCCCTGGTACCGATTGCCTTGATAGTTGTTCCCTTGATAGTTTCCTTCCGGTTTTCTATCGTCTCTCCTTGGTTTTCTACATTCTGACCTGAAATGTCCAAAACTGTCACAGTTATAGCATCTTTTATTTGATTTATCTACATAATTATAATTAAAATCATTGTTAGATGGTGGCTGGCTCTTCTTCATGAATCTCCCAAAATTTTGAGCTAGCATCGCCATCACATCTTCACTAATCTGATCAGCGCTTTTGACTGGAGCCGGAACGGTTGATACTTGGACCGCCGGTTCCACCGATGTAACCAAAGCTCTGGTTGCGGTTGATGTGGATGCTTCATCTTCGATCCGAGACTTGATCTCGAACTCGTAGGCTTTTGATCCTCGAACACATCGTGCAACTTCATCTGCCCGAGGGTGCTTGATTCCCTCATCACCATGGTCTTGATATCCCAAGTGCTCGGCAGTGATCTTAAGGCTTTAATGATTAATTCTCGGTTGTCATACTTCTTTCCGAGTGTTTGAAGCTCGTTGACCACACTGGTGAACCGGTTGCTGAATTCCTTCATGTTTTCCCCCGGTTTTATCCTGATGTTTTCATATTTATGTGTAGCCACCAAGATCTTGTTCTCCTTTGTTCTTTCGTTTCCCTCATGGATCTGAATGATCGTTTCCCAGGCTTCCTTTGCACTATCACAGTCTGATATTTTGTTCAAGGTGTTATCATCTATAGCCTTGTAGATGTGCCTCATGCAATGGTTGTCCAGGTTACTCCGTCTTCGATCTTCATTTGACCATTGGTTGCCTCCTTGTTGATCTTGATCGGTCCCTCTTTCAGGACTCGGCTCATTTCATCATCTAGGGTAATCAGATGTAGATACATCTGTTTCTTCCAACTTCTAAACGCTTCGCTGTTTAGCATTGGTGGCTTGTCGCTGTGGGTCATGCTTCCCATCTTCTTCGGTTACTTGAGTGCTAAGAACCTCGCTCTGATACCACTTGTTAGGATCGGGGACGCCCTTGGAGGACCGGGGTGTTTCCAGTTTCAGGAAGGGTGGCCGCTTACAACACACAACACACTTTGGTGATAGTCCGGTTAGAGACTATAACCGTTCTCAGCACTACACAAACTGTCACAGACTCTTGAAACGGGTTCAAGGGCGGAAATGTTTGTTTCAGTCTGAAGCAACGTATGCGACTTAGATGATGTTTAGAAGGAGTCGGTTTTAGAGATATGAGTGGACCGGTTTACGGAGTACGATTTAATTTGGTTTGAGGTTATGTTAATTGAGTAAGTAATGAAACGAAAGAAGTGACACGAGACAAGATTTTTTATGGATGTTCGGAGCAAACCCTCCTACGTCACCCCTTCTTCTCAAGTTATGAGAAGGATCTCCACTAACTTTTTAAAGTTACAACAACAACACTGTCGGTCGAGCCCAACTCGCTACTCGTCGGTTACACCAACTCACTCTTGATGTAATACAATAACACAATACAACAAGACACAGAAAGCTTCCGGTTTTATGACACACCGGTTTTGGATCGTAAAAGTTTATCTCTCTAAGATTTTTGTAACTTATCGCTTTTCTCAGAAGGATGTGATTCGTATTAAATGAGGACGCTTCATCTTCCTTTTATAGTAAATGAGATCCCAACGGTCATTTTCTTCTCTCTCGGTGGGATTGGTTGATCATCATCACGCCGGTGCAGGAAGGTTACTTGCACGTTTCACCTTCCTCAACACTTGGCAATCATACAAAGATTCCTCATGAAAATGTGACGTTGCCGGTTTGCAGATTCGAACACGTGTCAGGCATGCACCTCCGGTTGTCAACATCGGATCAGTAAATCATCATTACTTTCCTCGCATGCTTCCGATCGGATCTGATCTTCTTTTATTCCTTCGAGACATGTCTATTTCGTCATACTACGTCACTTCTGTAAGTTGTAGTTTCCGGTTTTGCCTCTTACATAATATAGTCTGGCTGGTATGTGAACTTTTGTCTTTGCTGGCCAGTCACTTGAGAGAGTAGAAACCGGTTCCTCTGATCTTTGACTCGATCACTTGGAACTGATTTCTTTGAAGTGTTTCAGTAACCGGTTTATGAGGCTCCAGCCGGTTCATACGATTTGATCTGTACCTGCACATGAAAGTTAACAATTGTTTAGTTTTTCTAGCCGGTTCCAAAAATTAACTTTACTTAATTTTTCTTATCAAATCAAATATAATATATGGACTAAGGTTTAAGCCATGAGATTTCGAAAAAACGACCTATTATTCAGCAAGTAAGATTTACATGATGAAGTTTGGAAATTATTACCTAGTGTTTAATAACTAGGGTTTAAACAATGAATTTTTGATATTTCTACCTAGTGTTTATTAACTAGGTTGTAGGCCATGGAATTTCGAGATTACTACTTAGTGTTAAGTAACTTGGTTATATGCAATGGAATTCAATATTTCTATTTAGTGTTCAGTAACTAGGTTTTAAGTAATGTAATTTCGAGATTACTACATAGTGTTTAGTAACTAGGATTTAGGAAATAAAATTTCAAAATTGCTACCTAATATTCGTTAACTAGGGTTTAAGTAATGGAATTTCGAGATTTCTACATAGTGTTTAGTAACTATTGTTTTTTTTTTGGAAAAACGACTTAGCGTTATTTTATTAAAAATTTCCAAAAATAGGAAAAAAACCACGAGTTTAAGAGATCATTCTAGACATGCCCAGAATAATTTTGAAGTTGTAACATTCTGAATAAAAGCTAAAAACGTAAATGAATTATCTAATTACAATTCTTTCAATTATAGTGAGTTCAAAAAACGGTAAATTCCAGTTCTAGCAGATATTCTAGTTCTGCTCCGTGCTTAGAATTCTTCTCCACGTTCTCGCGAGGGCACTGCAATCCGATACAATATCTCTCCATAACTCTTCAACTCTCCTTCGGTTTCTCCCATATACTCTTGCATTTCTTTCTTTCCAAATGTTATACACCACTTCTCCAAAGCTGCACTTGAACACGCTTGTTGCAAATTTATTTCCCTTGGCTTTGAGTAGTGTTGCTTCTTTGATTTCATTCCATTCGCTCGGGAAACTGATTAGCTCCAACTTTTATAGAATCTA
Source organism: Impatiens glandulifera (assembly GCF_907164915.1). Classification (NCBI taxonomy): domain Eukaryota; kingdom Viridiplantae; phylum Streptophyta; class Magnoliopsida; order Ericales; family Balsaminaceae; genus Impatiens; species Impatiens glandulifera. The sequence continues at coordinate 20,154,823 of NC_061866.1, read as the reverse complement.
TCCCAAAGCTCCGAAAGAATACAGCATCTCCCGAATAGGTGAGTGCTTAGTAACTATTGTTAAACTAAGTTAAATAGGAAATTGTTAACTCAAAAGGGGGGAAATAATTAAATTAAGTTGAATTATAAAAAACATTTTAATTGATTAAAATGAACTTAGGATAATTAATAAACACACATGGTTTTGATGAATGAATAAAACTAAGTTCAACAATGTGTTAATGCGCAGGTAAAAACTGAAGACTCGTTTCTCTGGCAGAAGAGTTGCTCCATCAGCAGAGTTCACCAACAGTAGACTTTCCATCAATAGACTCGCAATCAGCTGAGCTGCTCCATTAGCAGAGTTCGTCAATAGAAAAATTGCAATCAGCAGACTCGCTATCAACTGAGCTTCTCTTTTAGTTGAATTCGCTATCGGTAGAGTAGTTCATCAATAAAATTGTTCAACAACTGAGTTCGCTATCAGTAGAGTAGCTCATCATCAGAACTATTCAACAACTGAGATCACTATTAGCAGAGTAGATCATCAGAAGAACTGTTCAACAACTGAATTCGCTATTAGTAGAGTAGCTCATCAGCAGAACTGTTCAACAACTGAGTTCGCTATCAGCATAGTAGCTCATTAGTAGAACTATTCAAGAATTGAGTTCGCTATCAGTAGAGTATCTCATCAGCAGAACTGTTCAACAACTGAGTATGTTATTAGAAGAGTAGCTCATCAGCTGAGCTAATCAATAGCTGAGTTCGTTATCAGAAGAGTAGTTCATCAGCCTAGCTGATCATCAGTAGAGCACGTTATCAGTTGAATTCCACGTAAATTTAAATGCGTATCAACTAAGTCAAGTAGCTGAGCACTCATAAACTACAATATGAAAAAATGTACAACCAGCTCTCTATTCTGACATGCAAAATGATAAACGAATATTCCATTCCACTGTGCACTAAAATCCCGTACGCCAGACATACGATAAATGTACCATTTCCACGTATCAATAAAATGGATTCGACCATTGTCATGCCTCAAGAATAAAAAGGCATTAGAGAACAACAGTGAAGCTCTAGTTCTTGCTTCGTTTTCTCTCTCATCAAGCTCGCTCATTCGTCTTCGCAAACTACTACATTACATATATACGTTGAGAGACAACGGTCACACAAGAAAGTTTACTCGATAATCTTTTGTATCATTCGATACTCATTTTACTTGTGTAAGTCGAATAAATAGTTGTTTATTCAACAAGATAGTGTGTGAGTTAGGAGTTTAGACAGGCAAGTGTTAAGACTTGTGATTTGAGTGGGTTTGTGTAGAGGCTATACAAATCAAAGTCTTTTATTATAATCCTTCTGGAAACAGAAGGAGTGACGTAGGAGTTTTTATCTTCGAACATCCATAAAATCTTGTTTTGTCTTTTCATTGCTTCATTCATTCTCAGATCTGCCATTTCAAATCCTGCAAGCATTTTCTGCACTTGAAACCGTTTAAGAGCTTACTACAATTTGTCCAAGAATATAAACAGATTTTCAAAATCCTTAACAGGATTAAAATTGCATTTAAGTGAAAAATAAAATAACAGTATTCAACCCCCATTCTACTATTGTCTATGATCCTAACAACTATGCTTTAGGAAATTATGTTTCGAGATCATTCTAGGATAGTATGTTGGAGATTTACCATAGTTTTTTAAAATAGTCCATAGTATGAACTAGGGCGTTGGTATGTGTAGAGTGTTAAGATTGTCTCTAAATGCATGATGAGGAAATATCATGATGAGTTCCGATGACTTCTAACATGAGATAGGAAAGTTGAAACATTGTTCTAGCATAGACTAGGGTGACTAAATGCATGTCTAGAAAATGCTCCTAGTATAGTAGAATACGGGGATTAAGTGCATGACTTGAGAATGCCCCTAGTGTGGACTAGGGTGTTTGAATACATGGCTTGAAAATGTCCCTAATATAGACTAGGGTGACTAATTACATGACTTCAAAAAAATCCCCTAATCTAGACTATGTGATTGAATGTATGACTTCGAAAAATACCCATAGTATAAACTAGGGAGTTTGAGTGTATAATGAGAAAATATCATTAGTCTAGGTTAAGAAAATTGAATACATAACTCAAAAATTTCCCATAATATAGACTAGGGAATTTGAGTTTGTGATGCGAAAATACTGATAGTCTTTACTATGGCAATTGAATACATAACTTGAAAAATGTCCTTAGTATAGACTTGAGCGGTTTAACTACATCATTTGTGAATGTATAAAAACTTTGATCCTATTATCGTGTGGTTTGCTTTTGAATAGAAATATTTTTAGCATTTTAAGACTCGTGAAATTTTTTAATTTTTTTTATAAAAGATTTGTTTTACTCACCTTTCTTTTTATCAACTTCAACAAATCATTATGAGTAAATTCTCAAACGTATGCAAATGATTGCTTCAAATTGGCCTTTTGGTGACTGTATTTTGACTCATGATAGAATTTTTTATTTTTGAATCAATTAATTGCCTTGGACTGAATGTTTCAGAATCTCGTTTGTTTGTGTTGTTTTTTGAAAAGAGAAATCATTGAAAAATGTTGGCTTGAGTGAGTCGATACTTAGGGTGTTAGGATCGTTGTTGACAATAGAGACTGGGATCTGACTATTGTTAACAGCTTACAAATTTCAATTCGATTTTAACTTTGTTAAAAGTTAAAACATATTTCAATTTTTCACAAACTCTTGAACAAGTTCAAGTGCGGAATAGTTTGTTGGATTTGAAGCTTCAGACAGATGAATGCAAATGGAAGAAAGTAAAGAACATAGGAAGTTTTATGGATGTTCGGAGATAAAACTCCTACGTCACCCCTTCTTTCTCAACAGGAAGGATATTAACTAGAAGTCTTTGATTGGTATAGAATATACTACACAAACCCAGTCACAAACTACAGAACTTAACAACTAACTGCTTCTGAACTTTTAGCTAACTCTTTGTTGAATAGAACACCCTTTATTCAACTTACAACACTGAAGTTTCACACATAATGAACAGTGGATGAATTACAGAGAACTCTCAGGAAGATTGTAAACATAATGCTTTAGAGGGAGAGTATATCTTGATAGCTCGATCGTAGAATGATTTGATTGTATGCAAGTTGTGCCCAACTATCGAGCATGCTCTTCGTTCGTTGTCCTTGGGCATTTATTTATACTAGAAAGCACCAACGGTCGAATCTTCTTTGTGGGCACGTGTCCTCCTTTTTTTGGACAACCGTCAATGGTACAATAGTACAACAAACTGTGAGCATTGAGATCGTGGCCGTATAGGACTGATAATGCACTGAATATCCTCTGATATTGTGTTGTACTAAAAAGGTACAACGTGGGCAATTTGAATGATAAATGCGTACCTAGAAGTCTTTCATTTGTTAAGATCAGATGGCTTGTCAAACTGCAGATAACAAACACTACAGACGAGCTGAGTAGAGAAGGAGGTGATCCTATGGACGTTGGTAGGATCGGCAACAGCAATAGAGACGGGGGTCTGGCTATTGATGTCGGCTTAAGAAAAACGGTTTAATATAAATCATGTTAAGGATTTAAATTACTTTCTATTCTGCACAAACCATAGCAAACTCTTGAACGATTCAAGTGCGGAAATGTTTGCTTAGGTTTGAAGCTAAGAACCAAGAATGAGAAGATGACAGAATGAAAAGACGCAACAATTTGTTTATGGATGTTCAGATCAAACTCTCATACGTCACCCCTTCTTCCAACCACCGGAAGAATTCACTATAACTTTCTTAGAATGAAATATAGTCGCACGATTAGCTCACTGTTGAACAGAACAGACTCTGTTCAACTTACATAATATCAAAGAATATCACTCAGCTAAAACAATACTTTGATTCTAACTCTCTATTGATAAACACACAGTAAAGTAAGAAAGCAGTTCGTTTGTATGCGTAGATTGAATAATCTGTGTATCGCTAAATTGATAATTCATCCATGGTCCTTGAAGATCATTAAATAAGGAGCAGGTACAACCGGTCGAATTTTCCATAATGACATGTGGCGATCTTCCATTGGAACGCCTCCATAGTACACAACAGACTTTGAGCACCAGGATCGTGGTCGTACCAATATGGTAGTGCGCCAAATATTCTTCAAGGATATTCCTGCAAAAACAAGTAGTGGGAAGAATATTTGCTTACGTGGCATTAATATGTTGGTTGCAACTGGTTGTCGTACTGATCTTCACTGGAAAGAGGAGCAGGAGTAGCGTACAGCTAGTTGATCGTAGGTAGACGTGTGCTAGCTTCAAGCAACTGCTTTAAGCTTGGCATTAGACGTATTTCACTTAGATGACCTCGTCTAATGAGATTAGACGCCCATGTCTAATAGCAGGATCCATTTAACCACCTGGTCTAACAGGATTAGACGACACGTCTAATTACGGTTCCCTTCAAACTAATCTGAAGGAGTTAGAGTGCATGTCTAAATCTCATCCGTTAAACTGCACGTCTAACTACTTCTGTTAGACTGCACATCTAACTACGTATCCGTTAGACTGCACGTCTAACTACGTCTATTAGACTGCACGTCTAACTATGTATCCGTTAGACTGCACGTCTAACTATGTCTGTTAGACTGCACGTCTAACTACGTCTGTTAGAATGCACGTCTAACTACGTATCTGTTAGACTGCACGTCTAACTACGTCTGTTAGACTACACGTCTAACTACGTATCTGTTACACTGTACATTTAACTACGTCTATTAGACTGCACGTCTAACTATGTCTATTAAACTGCACGTCTAACTACATGTTTAACTACGTCTATTAGACTGCACGTCTAACTATGTCTGTTAAACTACACGTCTAACTACGTATCTGTTAGACTGCACGTCTAACTATGTCTGTTAGACTGCACGTCTAACTATGTCTGTTAGACTGCACGTCTAACTACGTCTGTTAGATTGCATGTCTAACTACGTATCCGTTAGACTATACTTCTAACTACGTATCCGTTAGACTGTACGTCTAACTACGAATCTGTTAGACTGCACGTCTAACTACGTATCCGTTAGATTGCACGTCTAACTACGTCTGTTAGACTGCACGTCTAACTACGTCTGTTACACTGCACGTCTAACTACGTATCCGTTAGACTGCACGTCTAACTACGTATCCGTTAGACTGCACGTCTAACTACGTCTGTTAGACTGCACGTCTAACTACGTATCTGTTAGACTGCACGTCTAACTATGTCTATTAGACTACACGTCTAACTACGTCTGTTAGACTGCACGTCTAACTACGTATTCGTTAGACTGCACGTCTAACATGTCTGTTAGACTGCACGTCTAACTACGTCTGTTAGACTGCACGTCTAACTACGTATCCGTTACACTACACGTCTTACTACGTATCCATTCGACTGCACGTGTAATTAAGTTTGTTAGACTACACGTCTAACTCAATGCATCTAATGCACAATCAGTCTAATGAACCTCATTAAGACTTAGTCTAATATAACCTATTTTCGATACACCTGCACCAAAAACAATTAGACCGCTTAGATTGAGTTCTATATACATCAAATCATCAAAATTCAAATAGTCAAATTACTTTGACACTTTGTCAAAATAATTTGACCCAACAGACGTCTGATCAAGGTTAGACGACTTTTCACTATGCTTATTCTTCAGACCGCGTCTAAGAAGGTTAGACCACGTCTTAAGTAATTAGACGACGTCTACTCGCGCATTGCTCATACCACGTCTAAACTAATTAAACGACGTTTGCTCGTGCATTACTCAGACCACGTATAAAGTAATTAGACGATGTCTGCTTGCGCATTACTCAGATCATGTATGAAGTAATTAGACGACGTCTACTCACGCATTTCTCACGCCACGTCTGAAGTAATTAGACAATGTCTGCTCGTGCATTACTCAAACCATGTCTGAAGTAATTAGATGACATCTAAATAGACAGTCTTCTTTAGATCTGTACCTGCACAACGACAAATAACCCAAATTAGTTTTGTTCATTTTCATCATCATTAAACTAAGCTCTTCAGCTTTGCATGTGCATAATTAAGTTTTATTTTGATTAACCTGCACATCATCAAAATAATGTCAGCCCATCATCAAAACATTGTTTTTTTAAATAAACTTACTTCCTAAGTTCATTTTAATTAATTTGACTAGACTCCACAATTTCCCCCTTTTTGATGATGTTAAAACATAGTAAGAAGATCCGGTACAAAAGTTCAATCATATTTCTGACAAGAAAGATTGAATTTATATATATAAGCCAAATTTCCAATTAACAAACAAAAGGTTAGGTATTTCCTAAAATGGGTCTTTCCTATCCTCCTCTTTCCTTTGATGATAGTCCTTTTTGTCTGATCTTCCCCCTTGATTGTAGGCCGAATCTATCCCCCTTTTTGACATTATCGGGAATATCAATATGTTTCAGCAGCCTACCCAACAGGCTTAGTAACAAATATTTCCCTTAGAAACCTTTGAAGCCTCAAATTTCTCCTCCTTTCTATTGCTCTACCTACTCTAAAGAAGTAGTTAAAGACCCTTTGACCGTCCATAACTTTAGTGGTGTTAATACGGACCTCACGTCCAGCATTAACATGGAGATATTTGAACAGAATGCTGAGCTGAGCGGCATAACCAATTATCTTCCTTGGAGAAGAGATCAGCTCCACCAGGTTGTTAAAAATGTTTTTTAACCAGTTGATGGCTATTCTCTTGGTTATAGCCACCATCATTTCAAAATGTTCTTTGGAATAGATATTATTGGCTACTTTTGCTAGGAGAGATTTAAAAACGATGTCATTGAGAATAGAAAACTCAGTTTTTAAGGATGTCATCTTCTCGAGATATTCAACAGGAAATGAGGTATATGAAAAGACTCTCTTCATCTCAGACAAAATATCATCCGTATAGGTGGGAAACTCTATTAACCCCTACGTCGGAAGCTTGAAGAATTGAGCGAAAACTTCTTCAGAAAATTAGATTTCCACTCCTTTTATCGTCGCTTGGATAACACCGTCAACTATCTTTATAGACGCAAAGAACTCATGAACCTCCAGTTCGTGAATGATGAAAGATCCCCCGAGAAACTTCCTCAAACTAGAAGCATCAAGGGTTTTGAACATTGCAACCATATCTGGAAGCGTCAAAGATAGAACAGACTCAATGTTCACTTGCAGAGTATTAAAAACAATGGAAGCCATTTCTATCTTTTAAATTTTAGATGAAGAAGAACACTTAGAATTTTAAACATCTAATAATCTCAAGGGTTTTCTAGAGAGAGAAAACAAGTATTCAGAATCACAAAGAGGATTCTGAGTCTCTTCAGATGTGTTAGTTACTCTTTATAGAGTGTGACTGACACATGGCCATAAAAGTCATTATTAAAATAAGACATCATTTATCATGAATAACATTTATTAACATGCTTATCATTAAAAAAATGTGTGGTAAGATAATCGTTAGAAAATTAAAATCATTTTCCCAAGGAAAGTCATCATTTAAAAGGATGTCATTTAAAAACTATCATTAATTAAAAGACGTGCATTAATTAACTTTCGGATATATTAGTCATATTTTTAACATTGAGAAACACGTGTCTTCAAGTTATTTGAGATTAGAAATATGACTATTCAATTTCTAGGCGGGACAAGTACATGGACAACTCTTGAGACGCTGCACAACTGTCCCACTCGTCTTAAGATGAGTCGTCTAAAGACACACGTAGTTAAACGTGGTCAATTCTATCTGCATGCCTTATGTCTAAGCTGGGTAGACATCTATTCAGAAGGCATCTGATCATGCACGTCTATAGACGCTTAACATAAGTTTGGATGTCGTTTGATCACGCACGTCTACAGACGCTTCAAACGTCTTCCTCACATTTAGACGTCTAACTAAGCTTAATTTGCAATTTTCTTAAGCATAACCCGTCTACGTACATGTTTTCTTTAGACAACTGATCTGATCAGTCCGATTGAGACATCCGTCTACACACGTCTATCCAACCACTTTAATTAACAAATTTCACCCTCAATTTGTGCATGATTAATTAAGTAAAAATTAATTTAGATCTACATGAACCAAAATATTTCTAAAGTAAGAAAACTTAGTCTTAGGGAGTGGCTTCGTGAAAACTTCTACCACTTGTTGATCCATTGAGACATATTCTAGATGAATATGCTTCTGACTAACATGCTCCTGGAAGAAAAGGTGTCGGATGTCAATATGCGTAGTCCAAGTGTGCAACATCGGGTTGTATGTAATTGATATGGAACTGGTGTTGTCATAGAAAATCAGTGACTCGTCCGCCTCAATGCCATATTCCCTCAGTTGTTGTTGAACCCACAAGAGATGAGAGCAGCAACTGCCTGCAGCAAGGTACTCGACCTCTACTGTAGACGTGGCAACGAACGTCTACTTCTTTCTGAACTAAGAAATTAGACGATCAACAAGGAACTGGAAAGTCCCACTAGTGCTCTTCCGATCAATCTTGTAGCCTGCATAATCTGCATTAGAATACCTAATTAAATTGAAACTGGAATCCTTTGGATACCATAGTACCACATTTTGAGTTCTCTTTAAATATTTCAAAATACGTTTAACATCAATATAATGAGATTGTTTAGGGTTAGCCTGAAATCTTCTACAAATGCCGACGACAAACAAAATGTCTGGCCGGCTAATAGTAAGGTAAAGTAGAGAACCAATAATCCCTATGTAAGTATTTATGTCGACACTCTAGCCATCTTTATCCTTGTCGAGCTTGTTGGAAGAGTTCATTGGAGCAGTTGCAGCCGAGCAACTTTCCATTCCAAACTTCTTTAGTAACAACTTGGTGTACTTGGCCTAATTCATGAATATGCCATCTTCAAGTTGACGAACTTGAAGATCAAGAAAGAAATTCAATTCTCCCATCATAATCATCTCGAATTTGTCATGCATCAACTTAGAGAATTTCTCACATAATTTGGGATTAGTTGACCCAAATATTATATCATCAACATATATTGGAACAAGTAATATGTGAGAATCTTTAAACAAATTTAAATAGATTTTTATCTACTGTGCGAATTACAAAATCATGATCAAATAAAAACTTTGTTAAAGTATCATACCAAGCTCTAGGAGCATGTTTAAGAACATATAAAACTTTGTCAAGTTTAAAAACATGATTTGGTAAGGAGTGATCTTGAAAGCCATGCGGCTGTTCAACATACATGTCCTCATTTAAAATTCCATTTAAAAATGCACTTTTCACATCCATTTGATAAACTTTAAAATTCTTAAAAGATCTATAATCAAGGAAGATTCTTATTGCTTCAAGTCTAGAAACAAGGGAGAATGACTCCTCAAAGTAAATTTCCTCCTCTTGTCTATAGCCTTGAGCTACCAATCGAGCTTTGTTTCTCACAACCAAGCCATCTTCATTAAGCTTGTTTCGAAATACTCATCTAGTTCCAATAACCGATTGATCAGTTGGCCTTGTAGTCATATGCCACACTTTATTTATTTCAAATTGATTCAAGTCCTCTTGCATGGTATTGATCTGGATCTAGAAGTGCTTCATTGATTTTCTTTGGCTCAATTTGAGAAATGAAGGCGGAGTTTGCCATTTCATCTAGTAATTAGTGTCTGGTCTTAAGAGGGGCATTAGGATTACCAATTATCAATTTAGGTGGATGATTTATGTTCTATTTAAAACTTGGTCTTAAAGGATTAGACGTATGGTTAGACGGCCCCACAACGTCCGAACTATCAGCCGTCTGCTGACTTGTAGTTTGGATGTCTGGTTGACTCTCAACCGGACCAGTCATCTGATCAGACGAGTAATCTTATTGACCAGAACTTCATCATCATTATTAGATTAAAGACTTGCCACTTCTAATCTGTTAGCAATTTCAATGAATTCGTCAGAATTATTTTCAATGGATTCATCACAAACAACGTGATAGGATTCATCAACAGTTAGAGTTCTATTATTATAAACTCTATAAGCATTACTAACTGAAGAATAGCCTAGCATGATTTACAAACTCTTGAACAAGTTCAAGTGCGGAATAATTTGTTTGATTTGAAGCTTGAACAGATGAATGCAAATGACAGAAAGTAAAGAACACGGGGAGTTTTATGGATGTTCGGAGATAAAACTCTTACATCACCGATTTTTCCTCAACATGAAGGATATTCATTAGAAGACTTTAATTGGTATAGAACACACTACACAAACCCAGTTAGAAACTACAGGACTTAACAACTGCCTGCTTCAGAACTTCTAGCTAACTCTCTATTGAACAGGACACCCTCTATTTAACTTACAACACTGAAGTTTCACAAAGAAAGAATAGTGGATGAATTACAGAGAACTCTCAAGAAGATTGTAAACACCATGCTTTAGATGAAGAGTATATCTTGAGAGCTGGATCGTAGAATGATTCGATTGTATACAAGTTGTGACCAACTGTCGAGCACACTCTTCGTCCGTTGTCCTTGGGCATTTATTTATACTAGAAAAGTACTAACGATGGAATCTTCTTTATGGACACGTGTCCTCCTTTTGTTGGACGGCCGCCAATGGTACAATAGTATAATAGACTGCGAGCATTACGATCGTGGCCATACAGGACTGATAGTGCGCCGAATATCCTTTGATATTGTGTTGTACTGGAAAGGTACAACGTGGGAAATTTGAATGATAACCACATATGTGGCAGTCTTTTATTTGTTGAGATCAGTTGGCTTGTCAAACTACTGATAACGAACTCTACAAACAAGCTGAGTAGAGAGGCAAGTGCTCCTTCGGACGTCTGATCAAGGTTAGACGACGTCTAACTACGCTTCTTCTTTAGACCGCGTCTAAGAAGGTTAGACGACGTCTAACTACGCTTCTCCTTCAAGCCACGTCTAAGAAGGTTAGATTACGTCTAACTACGCTACTCCTTCAGACTGCGTCTAAGAAGATAGACAACGTCTGCTCATGCTCTTATTCAGACCACGTCTGATAAAGATAGACGATATTTGCTCGCGCATTACTCAGACCACGTCTAAAGTAATTAGACGACGTCTACTCGCGTATTACTCAGACCATGTCTGAAGTAATTAGACGAAGTATACTCGCACATTACTCAGACCACATCTGAAGTAATTAGACGAAGTCTACTCACATTACTTAGACTACGTCTGAAATAATTAGACGACGTCTTCTCGTGCATTACTCAGACCACGTCTGAAGTAATTAGATAACGTCTGAATGGACAGTCTTCTTTAGATCAGTACTTGCACAACGGTAAATAACTCAACTAAGTTTTGTTCATTTACATCATTAAACTAAGCTCTTCAGCTTTGCATGTGCGTAACTAGGTTTTATTTTGATTAACTCGCACATCATCAAAATAATGTTAGCCCATCATCAAAACATTGTTGTTTTAAATAAACTTATTTCCTAAGTTCATTTTAATTAATTTGACTAGACTCAACACATGGTGTATCTAATAAAATAAATACATTTGTGTTTGAAGACAAAGTCTTTATAAGGCACAAATGATGATTTCAATTTCTTAACATCGTATATGTTTGTAACTAGGGTGCATCTAGAAGAATCGGTACACCTAGTGAACGCCCGATATTGACTTAAATGCCTCAACCTTCATGAAAGCATCTTTTATTTTCTCTTTTAGTATCATTTGTATATCTGATAAAATCAGTACACCTAGAAGATTTCCTAGTGATGATTTCAAATGTTGAGATGTCTCAACATTTGATGGATACTTTAGCTTATTGATATTTTTACAGGTTGCTCGGTGTTTCAAATCAATCTCTCTTTTAAATATTTTCCTAGTCCACTAAACTCCTTCCAAGTTTCGATCTCAATGTTCTTCATTGAATTTGAAAAATATTATAGCGATCGCAAGATACGAGAGAGAATCTAAGAAAAATGTTCCTCTATATGAATTTTAGGATTTTATGAATGTTTTAAAATCGGTTCCAAAATAGTAATCTTGTTTAGAGTGTAGTCTTAAAGTTTAATTGTTTCATAATATCCTAATTTATTTTGGCAAAAATGATTGCGGTCTAATCTTATTATGAATAGTAAAAAAGTTTAGGATGTGTTTTAAACCGAGCCTAGTGATTAAGCTGACTATATATCCTCTTTTCGGAGGAATCGTGTTTATTTCAATTTATTGAAAAATGATTGAAAACACCCATAGAATCCATGGAGGGGGATTTTAGCATATGTATAGACACTCATTTCCCCCCTCCAAATTTATTATAATTCTGAGTCTATAAAAATATTTTTGAAGAATCATGTACGGAGCTCATTGCATGGAAATTATGAATATATGCAAGACCTCCATGTCTTGATATATGGATTATTATTAAGTTATTACGATATTAGAGTCACTATCTTGATCCCAGAGTTATAATAAGTAAATATATATATATATATATATATATATACGATGTTGTGATAAATAATTTCTACATTTGTTTAAGAATTGGTTTTCTATCAAGTTATACATTATTTTTTATCCAGCTGTAGAAAGATGTGATTCTCTTACTTGGCGTGTTTAGCTCATCCATTTAAATAGATTTCTTTCGTATAAGAACAAGGATTAATTAGAAGAATGATTGAGAAGAAGACAAGATATATATTAGACTAGCCGGTAAAAAAGTTTAACACGCTATTTTGTATTAGTAAAGATGTGTAAAGAGTGTGCTAAGAAAAGGCTTGTTTTTGTAAGATGTGATATGTCATGATCTATTTTGAACTAATGTTGAAGGTCTTAGTCTAAGGCTAAAGAATTATTTAAGTTTGAAGACTTTTAATGATGAATGAAAGTATTAGTCTATTTTGTCAATGCTTAAAGATGTTGTTAGTCTAGCATGTTATGTATGGATAATGACATGCGATGACTGCATGCCTCATTTATTTTGGTTCGGGGTGTGACAGACTATCCTAGAGAAAATTGCCTCCAAAATTAGACACATACTCCTCTTAAGTAAGTCCAAGGTAGCATAAGAGAACTCTATATCATGCATAACTTCTCTAAAGTAAAAACAACCTAATAAAACCAACAAATGTTAAGTCCATGAAAACACAAAAGAAACAAATATAGGCATGTTTTTACCCGTTCTATGTTAAATGTTGCAGATTCATATTGTTTCACTTGATGAGTATTCTGAAAGCCATATGCACCATTGATGGCCTAAAATCACAATATGCACAAAAATAATACAAGTTAAGAAAGAATAGATTTGAGAAGGAAGATTTTGATCAAATATCTGATAAAATACATCATCCAAGTTACCAATGACAACATGAATTTTCCTTCTTAATATCTTTTTTCCATTAGCTGGAATCTTGGAGCCAAATCACTAGGGCTTTACCTGGTCAGTAGACGGCTTCATCCGGACATTTTGGGAAGACGATTAAAATTAGAAAAATAGATGAATAGTCACTTGTAGATCTCGTTAACCCGAGTCTAAAAAAACAAAAATCCGACGGACAATTTCTAACAAAGAAATTGTAGATGTCTAACAACAAGTCTCTACACACTTTAAGGGATCCAAGGTTGCATTAACATCATCTCAAAGACCAAAAAGAACCTACGACGTCACCCCAACAAAGTTAATTTTCGCGAGAAGATTCGTGCTAGGGTTTGAAAAATTGATGAGAGAGAAAGTAAAAGTGAGAGTGCAATAGAAAATTTTATATTTATTTAAATAAAAGTGAAGCAAACGCAAATGAGTGATTGATTAATGTTAATACATATTGAAGTTTACTTCACTCCTATTGGTGTTGTAAATAGCTAGTGAAGCAAGGTAACGCTTGTTCACTTCTTTCAGGGCTATAAATACCTAGTGAAACTTGCTTCACTAGCTAGCGCTTGTTTCACTCCTTTCAGCGCTATAAATACCTAGTGAAACTTGTTTCACTAGTTAGCGTGTGTTCCACTTCTATCAGTGATGTAAATACCTAGTGAAACAAACTTCAATAGGTAGCGCTTGTTCCACTCCTTTCAGACTGTAAATACCTAGTGAAACAAACTTCACTAGGTAGCGCTTGTTTCATTTTTTTCTACTCTCTGGTAGGGTTTACATGAAGGCATAAATGTTTGTACATTAATGTGTTTGTGGTTTTTTACATTAACGTTTATATATATTTAATATATAATTATATAAACTATAAACTAATTAAAACAAATTCATTTAAATATCTTACAAATAAATTTTAAAATATATTGTTATATATATTTATATATTGTTATATATATTTATATATTTAATATATAATTATATAAATTCTTAAATAATTGGTACAAATTAATTTAAATATATCACAAATTAATTTAATTATATAGATTATAAAATTATTAATATATTTTATCACAAATAAAATAATTAATAATTAATACAAATTAATTTAAATATCTCACAAATTAATTTATAATTATGTTTTTATATTTGTATATATAAAACTATATAATTTATAACATAATTAATACAAATTAATTTAAATACAACAGAAATAAAATTATATATAAATATGTTTTTATATATAATTATATAGATTATAAAGGGATTATATTTACATTGATGAAGCGAAATGGAGTGAAACAAGCTTCAATAAAGAGCGCTTATGTGTAAAACGCTCACTTCATTCTTTGTGTTGCGCTTCTCAGATTTTGTTTTACATGAATGAAGTTGATTTAATAAAAAAAAATAATAATGTTGTATTCTAATTGGTCCAGAACAGGGACACCGAAATCGGCAGGAGAAAATTTGGATTGCACCTCTGATCTAGTTACATAAGCAACAACAAAAGTTAAAAATAAAATACTATCATCTACTCCTTTTAACTTATTCCTGATTAAGAACAAAAGAAAACATGCTCGACATTATTAAAGAGGGAATAATAATAATAATACTTATAAAAAAGAAAGGAGAACACACCATCTTCATCTTAAATTTTTTTGTTAATTTTTACATTGAAAGGTTGGTTACAATGAAAAAGTAAATCTCTTTGGACTGAAAAATCAAATCACAAAGTTCATGATACACGCAAAAAAATGAGAAATTGTGCTCAATAAAGAAAAAATTCATCAAACAACCATCAAATTGAATGTACACTATCTTAAGGACATAAATTTATTAAAGAAAGAAGAATATGAAAAGATAATAAAATGGTCAGTTGAAATAATTAGGGAGCTGATGAAGTCTCATATATCTAAGGCATATACTATCAGTAGTAATTCCAGTTGGAGAGTAAACGAAGTCTGTAAAATAATGTCGGAAAGTAAGCAGAGGATCATGCTTATAAAGGAAAAATCTACTTGGGCGATGTTAAAAAAAAATTGGAGGTACTCAATTCTCCTTTTGAATTTAAACTGTCAACTGAAGTGGAGGAAAAATGTGTTAAAGAATGGGAAAATATAGTGGTTGGAAACTACATAAGGAAGAATAGAGTATCATTCACAATTCACAGTCACCAAGAAAGCCTTAATAAAATAATGGGAACAAAATGAACTATAGAAGGTTTCTGTAAATATACATTATCTCTATTTTCTACAGTTCAAGAAGAATCAAACTTGGATGATATTCTGAAATATATGAATATTATATTGGATCAAACTATATGAAGTTGGAGAGATAGCCTAAAGAATTGAACCTACTAAGCAAACCAAAAAAAAAAACAGCTCAGATATGGTTTAAGCTTTGAAACATCCCAGCACACATGTACAATGTAGAAGCTCTAGGTAACTTTGCAAGTTTATTGTGAAAACTATTATACATGGACCAAATTACAGAAGGAGAATAACAACTTACCTTTACTAGAATAAGCATTGAAGTGCATGCTCGAAGTACGCTGCCAAAGAACATGATACTAGTTGACAAGAAAGGAAAGTCTACAGTCATAGAAATCTCATATGAATGGAGGCCAAACATGTGTGTTTTTTGTAATAATTTTTAACATACTAGCACTAAATGTGCAAAAACAATTGAGGAAGAGCATAAAATCCTGAAAACCCAATAAGAAGGAAAACAGAAAAATGAGACCAAAGAATCAAGGATCAAAGACAATATTGGGGAAGTCAAAGAAAATTAGAAAGGAAAAAATACAGAGGAACATAACAAGGAAAAATCAGAGAAGGAAGAAAATAATGATGTAGAGGAAGAAAGCAAGATAGAATCAGATAATAAAGAAATCAATGAAATTGATTAAATAGGGGATGCTGAAGAAGATAAACATAAAGACAAGGAAGAGGAACAGACAGAAGATGAAAGCAATGATATAACAAAAGAGAAAAGCAAAGAAGAAACTAAGGTTATTGATCCTCAAACACATAAAACTGATGTAGAGAAAAATAATGACAAAAGCCCTGAAATCCTGAAGAATAATACATTTTATTATGTTGGTACGCGTTCATATAGAGAAAGATTAAACAATGAGAGCAGATAGGCATCAACATCTGTTTTAATTCAATCTCTCTTCATGAAGAACCAAAAAAGAAGGGGACGCAGAAGAATGCAATATGGTCAAAAAGGCGGATATGGAGACAATATAAGTTAGAATAGTTAGATTGTAGTCTTTATTCATTGTAATCTATGTTTTGTAATGTGATTTGACTGCTACCATTCAGAAATTTTTGAATTTTTTATTTGTCATCTTACAATCAAAACTATGGGTTATCTAGTTTTGATTATTGACTCTCCCACTTTTGGACTTCTTAACGAAATGGTGTTAAATCGTTTTTCCAAAAAAAATTGGCTTATTTGTGTACGTACCTCTCATTGTTAAATAAGGGAACCGTGACTACACCAAAAAAAAATTATATATATATATATATATATGGTTAAAAAACTGATTTGGAGCTTGTGTGATTAAAAAATTGTGATTAAAAAATTGTTAAATATGCTAAAAGGGAGGAAGAATATGACCATTTGTACATGTGCATCAATTCTAGCGACACCTGCAAAGTTGGAACACAAATCAATTGTAAATGGTAGAATCCTTTAGATAAGCAATAGGAATTGAAAAACACCATAAACCCTAGTAGATTGATTGATTGTTTACGAGCACATTGAGAATATAGTTATTATTACTAAACATATATCAAATCAAATTTTGGTAAATTTCTCTTCGTACGAACTAAATATATAAGCTCTTCCTACGATTATTTAATAAAAATTAGATGGACTTTTATTTACTACATGAGAAATTGAGATTTACTAGTGGAAATACCATCTTGACGAATGTACCAACACCTTCGTCACCCTCGGTCTTGAGATTTCTATGAGGTTTCTGAATTTTTCTTCCAGATATTCACGAGAGTTAAAAGGAAATGTAAAGCTCCCAGATTGGATTGTTGTAATGTTCCCTCCAATCTCTTGGAGATCTATTGGAGACTCATCCAATCATTCTCTTTACTTTAAGCTCATATTATGTTTATGTACAAATACCTTATTAGCCATTTTTTGTCGCGGCAAGAAATCTCTAGACCTCAAACCAGTTCAATGGAGAACGACTCGTTGGCGAATATTCATCTCTCTTATTTCGTATCAACAACGACAACTCTGTGACAGCTAATTAAAGTTGGGTGTTCAACATTTGGTCTAAAAAAAATATTCAGAATTTTATTTTCATTTTCGAATCGAATTTTGAACTAATTCGAATTCAAATAAAGTTTTAATATATTTTTCGAGGTGATTTAAACAGAAAGTTGAATTCATTTTTTATTATTTATTTTAGTTATATATTTTAAAATTTATTAGATATAATTAAATAATTTGTGTTTTATGTTACAATTATTTTTAGTTGTTTGATAACTTAATTGAAAAAAAAAAATTTAATTCAATTTTATTTTTTTGGAATTTGAATAATTTGAAATTAAAATTGATTTGACAATAAAAGTAAAATAAAAATCGAATTTGAAACAAAAATCAATTCGAATTGATTTGTTTTTATTTGAATTTATTCGAATTTGTTCGTTTCTAAATTAACTTTAAAAAAATAAAACTCAAAGAACTCAAACTAAGTATCTCGAATAACCTAAAAACAGAACGATAAACACACAAACTAAACCAACGAGATCCTCTATGTTAGATAGCCTATAAGGGCATCTTCAACGGGCACGCATAATGATTTGTGTGTCCTTTTTTCTTTCAACCGTCCGACAAAACGAAACCCATTATGCATTTATGTACTCTCCCTCGGTCAAACGCATAAATGTATATGAAACGGTTCATTTCATTATTTTGGCCATTTTTAAACTATATTTTTTCAATAACTTCTGATTTCTTTACATTATCAAATTGATAATGTTTTTTAAATATTTAATTCAATCATTAAATCTATTATACTTGAAATTTTAATTAATTTATTTTATATTTTATATTTTTAAGTTTTATTTTATAACTTAAATTTTATAAATTATAAATTATAATTTTAAACAATAACAAACAATAAAATAGAAAATACATAAAAAAAAATCATATGTTACATGATAAATAATTTGTTACATGATAAATACTATAATAATTAAAAGTATAACATAAATATAATATATTTATTTATTTAAATGTATTATTGAATTATTTTATTGTTTATAAATTATTGATATACAATAAATTTTATCTTAATTTTATTAAATGAATGAGAAAAGATTGTGGTTAAATATGTAAAGTTAATAAATATATAGATAATATTAATAAGATTAAAATATTAGTGTAAGAAAAAAGAATATTATAAGAATATTCTTTTAAGTTTATTTTGAGTTTGGACCTAAATTTTTAGGTGGTAGATGAATTATTGATTGATATAACGTTTACTATATTTTGGATTTGAGAATGAATATGTGGGCTGTAGATAATCTAAAAGTCTCGTTAGCTATTCATCACATCCCAACAAGGAGACAAAGACATGTTAAATTAGAAATTAGTGTTATATTGTTGAATACTTACCAACTTAACGTTTTTACTTAGATTATTAGCAACGGGAACATTGTATTGTTGCTATTTGTCATAATTTTTTGGGAGAAATTTTAGGAAATTATTTATTTACTAGTGTTTTTTAAAAAAAAAAATTATGAAATCGAAATTATTTGTAAATTTATAAATTTTATTACCATACAAATTTAACTAATTTAATCTAAATAAGACTCATAAATTCATTTATATTTAAACGTATTAAAAGATAACTCCAAATTTTAATATCAAAATTATAATTTATTATTAGGAAAAATATAAGATGCATTAAAGATTCGGGTATGAAATTGTCTTACAAGATATTGGGCCAAACCATACTTGTCCAAGTCATGATCCATATGCAGACAATGATTATTTATTCCATTGTACCTACAACCTTTTTTTTATCATGGCTCAGACGTCCACAAATAAATGTATTTCTCCAAGCCTATCATATAACTCACTCCTTACATTATGTTTCGTAAGTAGTGTCCAGTTTGGATCTGTGGCTTGGTAACTGTATCACTCGTTTTGTCGGATCAAACCTTAATAAACAATCAAATTTATTGTGTGGAATAAAAGATAATTAAGAACATAAATAGATAAAATAAAACATAGTCCTATAATTAATTAAGTAGGGGAAATGTGAGAAAGGAATAGAAATAGTAGGAATAGAAGGTGAGTTAGAAAATGAACTAGGTATGTAGATTTAGATGTAACTTTACCACCTGTTTGTTTGCATATTTCAATCAGTAACAAAATATTCGGTGAGACAGGTGATGATCTGTAATTTGGTTACATTATACATTTGAATTTTGAACTAGAATAAGTATTAACATAATATTTAATCAAATTAAGTTATTCTTTATTAATAATAAAAAAATTGTTATATTTATTCAACATAATATAAAATATATCTAATGAAATAAAAAAAATTATATTTTTCACTTAATTACTTCAATCCTACTACGATTACTTGTGTGAATTGTATAAATAAAATAGAGAGCTAGAACTAGTAGAAGCTAGTAAATTAAAAACAATATTGATTATAACAATTAAGCAATAGATTTGAAAATAAGTTTAAAATATATTTAAAATATCACCAAATTATTTGAATGATTTTTTTTTTTACAAATGATGTGGTTTCAATTAGAACGGTCAGACGGGTCAACTCATGACGGGACGAGGCTACTCATCAAAACTCATCATTTGACGGGTCGACGACAGACCTACCCACCATCCCGAGGGGCTGAAAATCTCCAACCCAACCCAAGGTGGGTTGCGGGTTAGGCAGGCCAGCCCGCAGGTTGTATGAGAAACAACAGTATTCCTAGAAATAAAAGCACCATCATGATTTACATGCTTCATCCAGGCTCTAATACCAGAATACTCAACAAATGCAAATGGTAAATCATGTCTAATGATTGCACAAATAAGTAGCTCACGTGAAATCTTTTTGTCTATTTTCTTAGACTTCATCTTTCCATCTTGATCAAGAATCATTTGTCTTACGTCGTGAAATTTTAATTTGTTGCAAGTTTTAACATGACGCCACAATGTAGAAGTCTCATAATGTTTACCCCACATTTATACTGTTTATTGCATTTATTACATTCAGCTTTTTAAATATTATCAATACCCTTCATTTTCTTAAAATACATCCAAATATCAGAACATTTTCTAGACTTTTAAATGACCCTTCATCATGCTTAGCAATTTCAAATTCATCAACATCCAAATTAATACCTTGATTTTGAGATGAGTCCATTTAGAAAATGAATCTATTATTTAACAAAATATTAAGTTTCAGACTTTCAGTGTGAAGCTTCTAGAACTGGAACCAAGTTTGAATCCAAGAACCCTTTAAGGCGACGCAGAACAAATAAATAGCCGGCAGTCAATGATCAAGTATTGAGTATTGACTGCTGCAGACTAAAACCAAGTTTGAATCCACGAACCCTTGAAGACAAGAACGAAGAGAAGAAAGACGCAACAAATAAGTAGTCGACGACTGATGGGCGAAGTGTTGAGTATTGACTACTACAGTGATGTCTGAGAGAGAAAATAAATTAGGGCTATGCTACATATGTCTATAAGGCTATAAATCAGATTAGGATTTTTTTTGTCAACCCGCGGGTCAACCCAAATTCGACTCGTCTTGGCCCGTGACCCGAGCGGGCTGGCCCGTGTAGGTCCACTTCCAAAATATTTCAATCTAACCCGTCTAAATTATTTAACGGAAAAGGCCAACCTAATGGGCCTAACCCAAATTGACGGTTTAGTTTCAATACACCACCTCTTTTCCTTACTTTCAAAGTTGAGTTTTATAAAAAGAAAAATATTGGGTCACTAATAAAATTATTTCTAATTTATCAAAAAAAAAATGTGATAATGTTTGTCTTTGGTGAAAAAGTAAAATTGAATTAAATTAAATTAAAAGTAAATGAAAAAGTGAATTTTTACAAAATTTAAAATAATATTACATGAAGTTTTATTAATTATAAGTTTTTATTGATTTGTATGACGGTTTAAAAAAGTATGTTATAAAAAATGATAGATGGTATCCTAGTCTATCACGATTTATTCTCGATCTAAATGGATCTAGTTCTAACTATTTAGTTAAATTTTGATCTTTTGTAAATATTTTTTAAAAATAAAATTTTAAATTTTAACGGAAAATGTCAATAAATTTATGACTATATATCTAATTGGGTAATATTTCTTAACATTATTTTATTTTAATTAATTTTAAAATAAATATTCAGAAAAAAAATATAAGAATTTTATTGATATTTTTTATTAAAATCACTCATCCTATAATAAATATTTTTAAATGTTGAGATAGAAAAGTAAAGATAGATGAGTAAGATGAGATCATTTGTTATCGAATTCCACTTGTTGTCCGTGTTTCCTCTCACACATGTTCTGATATTAAAATGGGATAAATGATAAATTTGGGACTTTGGTTGAAAGGTTTTATCATTTGGGAATTTGGTTGAAAGGTTTGGTCAAATTTAGGACTCTATTAATTTATTATTATTTTAAGAACTCTACTTATATTTAGTTAAATTTAAGACTCTCTCTTTAATACCATTAGTTTAAGTAAAATTCTGTTAAAATATTTTTCATATTATATATTTTATATTTTATTTTACAAGTCATTAACTATTATATAATTCTAATTTATTTATTTTTATAAATTTATTATTTGTCAGATATCCTTAATCCCTCCATCGGCCGACTACCGTTTCTCTTTGCCATCTCCGATTCTCTCTCCTCTCCAATTGAATCATATTATACCATCGGAGGAGGCTTTCACCTACTACTGATAACAAGCACATTCTTACTACTGCGCATGCGGTATCATTAGAAACTAGGTTCCCATAGCCTGTCGCTTGTGAGTATTAGAAACTCGTCCTCAGTCGTTCTAATTGTTACAGTTACCTCTGGTTCGGAGATCACGAACGGTTTCCGATAGTGATCTCCAATCATTCTAGACATCGCTACAACGCCAAGCACTCTTGCTCCGTCCAAGTATATAACGCGCCCATCTGCTTTCTCGATCCGATCTAGGTCATTCGTACGATCAGGCTACGAGCAGATTTAATTTAATTTAAAGATGAAGAGGGTAATAATATGATAAAAATTCGCATATGAACGGATCTCTTACCTTATGATCAGAAGATAGAGGAGTAGCGGCGGCGTTCCTACACAGTACGACTCGAGAGTCACCGCAATTGGAGATGACGATCTTGTTGGAATTTTTAAACTAGTTCTATAAATTCCATTAATGAATGGAAATTAGAATGTGGGTAATAAAATCAAATCAAATTCACATGAAATTCAAACGTTAATTAAAGGGTAAAATTTGATCCAAATGTATAATTTAAATCAATTAATTTAAATTAATTGATCTAAAATGCCTTCATGACCAATTAACAAAATTTTGTTAATTTGTAATGTAACTTACAGTTATTTGTTATTATTATTATTTGTTATGATAATTAATATTATTATTAACAAATTTGAAAACCATGTAACGTTAGTAATAAATTGTAAATGCCTTTATTATTTTGACAAACAATTACTCTATGATGAAGAGAAAAACGTTAAGGTAAATGAAGAGGCAATCAAATGTCAACCGTTGGATCAAATGATGATTTTATTTAATGGTTTAACTTTTCAACAATATAAGATCTCTCATCTCTAATCTAAAATTTCACTTCATCCCCTTATATTTTTTCACTCTACAAATCCAAAAGCCCTCTTCTTGTTTTGTGAGTGTTCTTCGAGTTCTTTGCTCGATATTTCCGTTGAAACCCGATGATAGTTCTGTTGGGTAAAAATATTTTGATTAAGAGAATAAGTCTATTCTATGCCAACTTTATTTTGATGATATCTGATTAAAACTCAGTTATGAATGAAACTAAGTTGTCTAATAGTTTCTATGCAGGTGCATCAGACTTGGCTAACTTAGACGTGATCTAATCCGGCTAATTAGACGTGGTTCGAAGTTAAACGTTGAGGTCTAACTCCATTAGACGTGGTAGTCTAATGGGTAACATATTTAAACATTGACATCTAACTCCTTCAAACAAGTCTGAGGTGGTACGTAGTTAGACGTTGAAGTCTAACAGATACGTAGTGAAACGTTGAGGTCTAACTCCATTAGACGTGGTAGTCTAATGTGTAGCGTAGTTAAAAGTTGGCATCTAAGTCATTCAGACAAGTCTGAAGTGGTACGTAGTTAGACGTTGAAGTCTAACAGATACATAGTTAGACATTGAGGTTTAACTTTATTAAACGTGGTAGTCTAATGGGTAACGTAGTTAGACGTTGGTGTATAACTCCTTCAGACAAGTCTGAAGTGGTACGTAGTTAGACGTTGAAATCTAACAGATACGTAGTTAGACGTTGAGGTTTAACTCCATTAGACATGGTAGTCTAATAGGTAACCTAGTTAGACGTTGGCGTCTAACTCCTTCAGACAAGTCTGAAGTGGTACGTAGTTAGACGTTGCATCTAACAGATACGTACTTAAACATTGAGGTCTAACTCTATTACACGTGGTAGTCTAATGGATAACGTAGTTAGATGTTGGTGTCTAACTACTTCAGACAAGTCTGAAGGGATGCATAGTTAGACATTGCAGTCTAACTCCATTAGACTTGTCGGTCTAATGGAACACGCAATTAGACGTTGACGTCTAACTCCCTTAGACTAGGCAGTCTAATGGAGCACGTCTAATGCCTCGCTTCAGTAAGCATTTAAAGTTAGCATACGTCTACCCACGATCAACTAGCTCTCTGCTACTCTGCTCCACTCACTCATGTGCAGTCTGACAAGCCAGCTAATTATATCCAATGAACGAACGCCACGTACGCAAATGTCCTTCCAATGGTTTGTCTAGTACAAGACAATATCAAAGACGATATTCGGTGCACTACCAGTTCGGTACGACCATGATCCATTTGCTTAGAGTCTGTTGTACTCTTGTCCTATGGACGGCCTTCCAATGGATGCTTTCCACGTGTACAAGAAGAAGATTTGACCGTTGGTGTCCTTCAACTATAAATAGATGCTCAAGAACAACGACCGAATCATTGGTCATCTTAACGAATTGCTGATCAATCAAATGCAAATCTTACAAGCTTACTCTTGTCTTATTGATTTTTTACATCATTCAAACTCAAGAGAGAAAGAATCAAAACACTGTCTAGCTATGAGAATATTGTTATTAATATTGTAAGTTGAACAGAAGTTATTCTGTTCAATAGAGTGTTAGCTAGTTCAGTAAACTGTATTTGATTCAAAAAGTTTAGTGAAATCCTTCCGGTTGTGGAAGAAGGGGTGACGTAGGAGGGTTTGCTCTGAATATCCATAAACAACATGTTGTGTTCTTTACTTTCTGTCTTTCATCTTTCATTGATTCAAAGCTTCAAATCCGACGAACACTTCCGCCCATGAAATCGTTTTAAGAGTTCGAAGGATTTGTGAAGAATAGAAACAGATTTTAACTTCTAAGAAAGTTAAAATCGAATCATTTATCGTAAGTTGTTATCAATAGCCAGACCCTAGTCTCTATTGGTTACATCAATCCTATCAAGTTCAGGTATGCTGATCAAGTTGTCGAGTAGTGATTTCAGTGCCGAATCACTATTGGATTCGTTGTACCCTAGGAGACAGCCATCTATGATAAACTCCATCACAAATGGGAGACGATGAAATTGTTTTAAGGGAAAGGTGTCTAACACATGTCTCGAATCAATATCTCAAACGATGATTTCGTTCTTCGTATATTTAATTTTATTTAACTTACTTGTAATACCATATGTATATATATTTTCTATTATTCAAGACAAGATATCTAACAATCTTAAAACAGATTCATTGTGCTAAACTATTTAGTAGTTTGCTATATCGAAATTTGTTGTCTTTGATGTTTCAAAAATACGAGCTGTGGTGTTACAAAAAGGATGATGAACGTTGCTTGAAGGATGAAGCTGAATCTAAATCCTTTAAAAGAGTTGGCAATGGTTATTGTTTAATAACGTTAAACTTACCAATGGCAGTATCTTCTTTTTTATTTTATATATATAATGCTAAGATAATATTATATATCTTAGAAAAGAAAATGGACAAAAAAAGTTTTAATTAATAAAATTAATTATAATTGAAACATTAGGTTTTAGTTATAAAATAATTAATTATAAATATATACATTCTTAAATTAATTAAACGTGATAATTAATAAGATTATGGTATGATGATTATTAAATAAGGAGAAATGATATATTTATTTATACATTGTTTTATATATTACATTTTATTATGGTAATAAGTTATCGTTTTAAATGTGTATATATTCATCGGTTGACAAAGTCTAGTCAAATATGAAGTATAAGTTGTCACCGGAAAGAAGACAAATGGTCATAAAAGTGGTACAACAGTGAAAGGGCACAATAGAGCAGTGGTTAAAAGTTAAGATGTAATGGTGCGTGGCAGAAGGGTTGTCCCCTGTTCGAATATAGCTGATGAGATTATTTGTTTTGTAGAAATTTGATTTACTAAAATGATTGTGGTCATTGATGTTAAAAACCATTCCAATTTCTTGTATAGAAATTATGAGTTGAATGGGGGTAGTCAATGATTTCTTTATAGAAAGTCGTCATTGATATTGAAATCATTCCAATTTCTTGTGTAAAAATTATAAGATGAATGGATAGTCAATGATTTCTTGATAGAAATCAGATTAGTTAAAATGAATGTAGTCATTGATGTTGAAGATGAATGGAGTATATATCAGACTCGTTAAAATGACTCTATCCATATATATTGGAGATGAATAGGGTAGTCAATAATTTCTTTAAAGAAATTAGACTCGACATTGAAATCATTTCAATTTCTTGTGTAGAAATTATGAGATGAATGGATAGTCAATGATTTCTTGATAAAAATCAAATTAGTTAAAATGACTATAGTCATTGATGTTGAAGATGAATGGAGTATATATCAGACTCCTTAAAATGACTCTATTCATTGATGTTGGAGATGAATTGGGTAGTCAATAATTTCTTTATACAAATTAGACTCCTTAAAATGAAGTCATTGATGTAAAAACCATTCTAATTCATCATTAATCATTAAGAAATTATTGTTGACATCTTTTAAGAAATTTGATTTGTCAAAATGACATTAATCATTATTGTTGACATCATTATAATTTTTATGTAAAAAAATATGAAATAAATTGGGGATCCTAATAATCATTATTGTTGATTAATCATGACAGAAAATGAAGTCATCTATATAATGAGATTAAATAAGTTGTTTGTGTTAGAACTTATTCTAATCGTGCATTTAAAGAGACACGACTATGTTAGTCGAAATTGTCTTCGCGAGAATTGTCTCGGTGAGAACAATCTACCCAGATTTATTTTGAGCATGCATAGTCGCTTCACGTCGAATATTGTTCAAAACATGGCAATGTAAGTGCTTCGATTAAGACATGAAATATATTTGTAGTTATATTTAATTTGATTATGTTACTAAGTGATTATTAATATAAATCATGCATATTAGCTAATAATATGATGATTCATGTTCATTCATAATAAGTATGATTATCTAGAAATTTATATATATATATATATATATAAATATTTATTTTATATCTATTTTATTTTTATAAATAACTTTGAAATTTGTCACAAAACATGTGTTCTTTGATTGACAAAGATTTGTTATAGAATGTTAAAGTTCGTCTAATTAATTAAAAACGATTAATTGATGCCATGAATACTTATTATATAATTTGTTAGTTTTATATATTTAATTAAAGATAAATGGTCAACATTCTAATTAATTATTATGTATTTTATAAAGGTATTTTTAAATACAAATGAAATTATATATATATATATATATATATATATATATATATATATTTAATAATATATGACATATTATTTATTTGATTATGTTTCTAAGATATTGAATATATATATATATATATATATATATATATATATATATATATATATATATATATATATATATTTGTTTTGTGGCGGTGACTAAAATTAAAAAAGCAATAATATATAATTTCATATATATATATATATATATATATATATATATATATTAATTTTGGTTTAATATAATATATTTGATATACATTGTTCAATTGTATCATTAAGATTTGATATTTTTAAATCAAATAATTATAAGAAAATTCTTGTTTGATTTGAGAATAATGTGGAAAACGTGCCGATATTATGGGATGCAAACGTGCAATCAAACATAAATGTTTAAGCGACTTCGGTCAAAGATTCTTGAAACATTATAATTTCTTGTATAGAAATCATGTGATACGGTGAATATTTATTTGATTAAATATTCTATTTTTTTTATAGAAATGAAGTGTTGAAATAAATATTTTAATTGATTAAATATTTTTAATTTCTTATGTAGAGATTATGTGAAGAATGATTTATATATGAATAAACATTTTAATCTCTTGTATAGAAATTATGTTTTATTCAATTAAATATTTATAATATAGTTATCTTATTCAATGTATGATAAATATAACAAAAGAAATTTGTAAAAGAATTGTATGATAATTTCTTGATTAGAAAATTATTGATTTAAATCATACAAATGTGTGTGATTTAAAAAGGATACCAACACGAATGTGGGGACAAATATTTTTATTGATTATCACACAAAAATAATTGTGTATATTATGATAAATAAAAAAATAATTTATTGTTAGAGAAATATGTTCTCTATAAAAGATAAAGTTACGCAATTTTACAGAAAGAAAGAAATGTCTTGTTTATATTTGCTGAGTTGGTGCTCAAATCGATATTTAAAATTTGAGAATTTTGTGATCAAGAAACGTGTCATTTCTTTGACATTACTTTCATAAAATTTTGAAGAATCAATGTCTTCAAAATGATTTTATGAAATAGATGAAAAAGAAAGTTTATAAAGTCTTTGTATGACTTATAACAATTTTTAATAATGATATGAAAATTTGATCATACTTTAATTAAAAGTGAATGGGACAATTATACATATCATGAAAATAATGAAAATTATTTCATTACGTGTCTTTTGTACGATATATTTATCATTCAAAATTACGATAAAAGTGATTAAATCCACTAAGGATATGAATTACACTACACAAAATATCATGTTTATATCAAATGATATATTAATATTATTAATTGAAATACTTTAAGTCTACAAGTGAATATGTTTACACTTGAAAGTGCAATCTACTTAGGGAAATCTTCTAAGAAAATTATGATTAATAGATTAAACGTTATAATCTATAATTTTGACTTATATCGAAAAATAAAATATATTTATGCAAAATATATAATCGTTTACACGAATGCAAAATAGTTCAAAGACATTTTGTCTACTAATTATCCAAATAAACAATATTTTCATAAAAAAAAATTGTTTAAATGATAAGCATGTACGAATGACTATGCTTCTTATTAGAAGATATTCCAAAATTATCTAAGAATGTACCAACATAAATTTCTAATTATGATAGTAATTTGAAATTGGACAAGCTTAGAGTCAATGTTAAGTCTAGACATGATGTCATTAGACTATACTCTCTAATGGAGTTATCAAATTTGACTATGTAAGTCAAAGATAACATTGTAGATCCACTAACCAAATTATTGAATAGAGAGTTATTTTTGAAAGTTTTTTAAGACATTAGCCTACTATAAGTTGGTATGAAGGAAAACTCAACTTATGCAGACTGGTGATCCCAAGAACTAGGTTTAATGGGATAACCTATTTGTACTAACTTTGAAAGTTATTGTTGAGGATTAATCCTATAATGAAACAATATATATTTTACGAGGATAAGCATATCGCTTTTAATGATTCTTTGTGAGCAAATAGATCACCTATGTGAGGGAGAAGTGGGGCCGCTTCGAAGGAATTGCACGGCTCAATTCTAAACTCGCTCACAGAACCTGGCGTGTGTTCCATGGCCAAAACGGACGCAACCATGAGAGCTTGACATGTATCAGGAAGAATTCTATGTGAAAGTGTGTAATCGTTTACACAAAAAGTAAAATAGTTCAAGGAAATCGAGTCTACTAATTAGCTAGTAAAGTTATATACTTTCACAGGGGAAGGTTCAAAGGGTTACACCTACTTATCCTATATAGAATTCAACTGTTGAACATTTTACCGGGTTAATCTTTTAATTACTATTAATGTGGGGGATTGTTGGAATTTTTAAAGTAGTTTTTTAAATTTTATTCATGAATGGAAATTAGAATGTGGGTAATAAAATCAAATCAAATTCACATGAAATTTAAACGTGAATTAAAGGGTAAAATTTGATCCAAATGTATAATTTGAATCAATTAATTTAAATTAATTGATCTAAAATGCATTGATGACCAATTAACAAAATGTTGTTAATTTGTAATATAACTTACATGAATTTGTTAATATTATTATTTGTTATGATAATTAATATTATTATTAACAAATTGAAAAATCATGTAACGTTAGTAATGAATTGTAAATGTCTTAATTATTTTGGCAAAACAATTACTCTATAATGAAGAGAAAAACGTTAAGGTAAATGTAGAGACAATCAATGTCAACCGTTGGATCAAATGATGATTTTATTTAATGGTTTAACTTTTCAACAATATAAGTTCTCTCATCTCTAATCTAAAACTTCACTTCATCCCCTTATATTCTCTCACTCTAGAATTCCAAAAGCCCTTTTCTTGTTTTGTGAGTGTTCTTCGAGTTCTTTGTTCGATATTTTTATTGAAATCCGGTGATAGTTCAGGTACGCTGATCAAGTTCGATGAGTAGTGATTTCAGTGCAGAATCACTACTAAATTCGTTGTACCCTAGGAGACATCTATCTACGATAAGCTCCGACATAAACGGGAGACGATGAAAGTGTTTTAAGGTAAATATGTCTAACACATGCCTCAAATCAACATCTCAATCAGTGATTTCGTTCTTCGTATATTTAATTTAATTTTATTTATTTCTAACATCATATGTATATATATATATATTCTGTTGTTCAAGACAAGATATCTAATAGATCTTCTTCGGCGTGACCAACGCCACTACGGCAATCGATCCAACTACAACGCACCTAGGCTGTTGAAGCTCACATTGACAGTTAGAACTCGAGACGTGAACGACCGCCTCCCTATCCATCCACGAGAAACTCCATATTCAAATGCAGGAGCAATGAGAAGAAGAAAAATGTGTTCATTCCAAATACTTTAGGTTGAGCGTATGCGCCGATCAAACATGCATCGAAGGAGGGGAAGTGATTCATAGCCCACATAATTAGATCAAACCAATCGAAATGTGTTTCTATCAAATGTATTAATTGAAATGCATAGTAAAACTAAAGAGATTAAGTATGCAGAGAAAGGTGTTCTTTAGAATGTCTGAAACAGACATTATATCTTGAAATACCCATACTAGATTAACTCAAAACGGCAATGAAAAAGGGGATTTTAAAATTATTGAGAGAATGATGCAAAACCTAATTACAGAAGGCGGATGAGATGGTACAGTAGTAGCGGGTGGAGGAGGGGAATTATTGGCTGGAGGTAAAGGTGTCGGTTGGGAAGAGAGAGAATCACGGAGGCGAGTTGAAGGCGGTGGAGGTGCAATCCGGATCTTCTGCTACCTATTCTCATGTTCCCCTGTTGCAGACCAATCAAATTGCAGTATTATTATTATATTAATAAATCAATCTGGGTAGGAGAGGGGGGAGGGAGAATCCGGAATACGGGTTTCATTCCGGGTTCACTCCAAACGCCGTTAACGAAATGGCCATTTAACGTACGGAATTAATATAATATTTATATGATCCAGCGAAGATCTCTTCTCTCCGGGCGCCATGTCAAAGGGAATGGTGAGAATCGAAGGAGCGAAGATTTCCCCGCTCACCCATGAGAAGACCGCTTGCCTGTCATGGAAATACACTTACCCTTGTATGTAAAGACCAAAATTAACATGAATTTTATATTTCGTTTTATTAATTATTAATTCAATTTATTAAAAATGACATGCAGCGAACAAATCTTCGCTTCAATTACTTCACTCTTATTTTTTATTTTTTTATTAAATTTTTATTTACGGGAGACGCTCAGGAGCGAATACTTATTCGCTTCAATTAATTTTAACCTGACCTTCATGTAAAACCCCCAACCCACCCATGAGAAGAGCGCTTGCCTTTCATGGAAATACTTTTACCCATGTATGTAAAGACCAAAATT